>NC_091128.1:161961243-162038743 GCF_040183065.1 Periplaneta americana
ATATTTAATTACAAATAAATTTGTAAATAAACTGGCAAATAGCGATAAGTTTGTAAAAGGACTCAGAGAAACGGGAATTTCTCTACTTGTCACTCGTCATTTGTCGGACTTGTTGCTTGAAAAAGTAGGACAAAACCACGTGATAATTGTCGCTAGTGGAAAAATTAAGAATTACAATCAAAACAGCAGAAAGAATTTATAAAACAAGGCATACTTTTCACATTTTAAAGAATATTATTACATAATTTCTCTTGCTAGATGGGAGAAGTTAGTGGATGCACCTACAGCTCCAGTTTCAGTGTAGTACTGCAGAGGAAAAAAATGTTCGGTATCCAGTAGTGCCCATAACCTACTTTGGGATATTCCCATAGTTAGTGTATCACATTTTAGTGTATCTAAAATAGTTTTGTACTTACATTATTGGAGTAGATGGTAATTATACAGTGTGTTACAGAAATTCGTAGGAACACTAAGTTATGTTTTTAAATGGGACACACTATATTTCATTCCATAAATGTGTTGTCACTCAACATTTTTTCGGAAAAGTACGGCATAAACCGCATAATAATTTGTCGCTCGTAGGAAAATTAACAATCACAATCAAAAACAGCAGAAATTATTATAAAATTGAATATTCCTTTCACATTTTGAAAAATATTATTACATAATTCCTCAGCTGCGTAGATAGGAGATATGATGGATTCTCCTACAGTTCCAGTTTCAGTACAAATGTGATGAATATGAGTTGCACATGAAGTTAATTATTTATGTTCTTTATACCTTATTTTTTTCCCATTGATCAATAAATAACATTATTTCAACTTCGAGACTGGCGTTCATCTTACCAACCTTTCTGAAGCCTGCGGGTTCAAACTCGATCGAGGACGACTAGAAATTCTTAATGCTTGCTTAAGAAGGGGAGTGAAATCTTACGTCTCACGTCTCGTGTTACAGGTTCACGGCAAGTGAACAAATCATGTTCCTTATTAAGGGAGCTGTGAGCTGAATTTACTGACCAGTTGTACACCATCTCACCTGATCCATATCTATTAACATGTCTCAGAATACCGGTGTGTTTTAGTAGAGTACGACTCCGTGCATTGAACGTGTGTTCGAATCACGCTTGCACTGAAATATCTGGTTGGAATTTTTCTGTGGTTGTCCTCAAATGTAAGCCAATTTGAGGTATTCCATGACGAGTCCTCCGATTCATTTCACTGTCACAAATTCTATAGACACTAGATAATCATTCAGTTGAGAGAACGTCGTTAAATAACCAAAAAAGAGAACGCAGTGCTCCAATTGAGACTAGAACTTCTCGTGAGATCGCAAGGATTTCTGACAAACGAAACAAGAAACGAAGAAAGTAAGAGGGTAGGAAAATATGTCAGCAAACTGCAATAAATTCGAGACTGATGAACAGACGGACCTCACAATAAAAATATAAGAATTTATATAGAATAACTTATTAGTTCCCATTGTTTTATAATATACCGTTTCGTAGGATTTTCAATACAGCGGATTTAAAGTTAAACTTTCTAAGTGGCCATCAGACAGAAAAGTTTTCCCATCCCTGTTACAATCCATCTATAACTTCAAACTCGGACAGTCAACTACATCATCAAATGTGCACGGTATATTCGTCCACGTCATAATATAATAGTGCAGAAATCCAACCAGCGTCTGTTTATCTTATCTAACCTCCCTCCGTGAGAAGTTTCCCCCAGGTACTTCAAACGTATTTCACGATTCGTACTTTCAATTTCGCTTTCACTGATCAGATTACATTTATGTCTGTAATAACGTATATTTTTCAAGGCATTCAGTTAGACTTCAGACAAAGGCGCAGCTAACTGAATATTCAACTTAAAAGATAGAGAGATGCACGAAACGAAACAAGAGGCCGAAAAACAAGTGAAGCACTACATACGTTCAGTGAAAGAAATGAGAAATGTGTGAATGGTAGTAGTAGTAATAGTAGTAGTAATAGTAGTAGTAGTAGTAGTAGTAGTAGTAGTAGTAGTAGTAGTAGTAGTAGTAATAATAATAATACTTACTTACTTACTGGCTTTTAAGGAACTCGGAGGTTCATTGCCGCCCTCACATAAGCCCGCCATTGGTCCCTATCCTGACCAAGATTAATCCATTCTCTATCATCATATCCCACCTCCCTCAAATCCATTTTAATATTATCTTCCCACCTACGTCTCGGACTCCCTAAAGGTCTTTTTCCCTCCGGTCTCCCAACTAACACTCTATATGCATTTCTGGATTCGCCCATACGTGCTACATGCCCTGCCCAACTCTAACGTCTGGATTTAATGTTCCTAATTATGTCAGGTGAAGAATACAATGCGTGCAGTTCTGTGTTGTGTAACTTTCTCCATTCTCCTATAACTTCATCCCTCTTTGCCCCAAATATTTTCCTAAGCACCTTATTCTCAAACACCCTTAATCTCTTTTCCTCTCTCAAAGTGAGAGTCCAAGTTTCACAACCATACAGAACAACCGGTAATATAACTGTTTTATAAATTCTAACTTTCAGATTTTTCGACAGCAGACTGGATGATAAAAGTTTCTCAACCGAATAATAACAGGCATTTCCCATATTTATTCTGTGTTTAATTTCCTCCCGGGTAATAATAATAATAATAATAATAATAATAATAATAATAATAATAATTATTATTATTATTATTATTATTATTATTATTATTATTATTATTATTATTATTATTATTATTTGGCACATTAAGGACTTCATTTACTTTAATCCAATGTTCGCAGTATTGCTAGCGATTTCTTTATACTTCATATTTCATCATTCTATTCATGTATCTCGAAACATGTTGGAAGTGGTGGTCATCGACGTTATTTTGTTGCTATTCTTAAATTATTATGTATATTAAAATACGTCAACTTCATGATTCGATTTTCACTAACATAAATCTTTAGGTTTTTCACACTCTTAGAGTCATTACTCTGAAGTTAATAGGCCTATCAAAGTATTTTTCCTATAGGCAGTATATTAGGACACGAGGTGAAATTTATGTGATCCAAGATTACATAACATTCGCACTATATACTCATACTAATCAGAAAACCGCTACGAAAACAGCAGAAAGTCAATGAGTTGTTTAAAAGCAGAAATATAAAAAAATTAAACCGAAAATTAACAAAACAATAACGAGGTAATATTACAAAAATAAGAATATAAACCAGCGAATACCACTCGATTCATGTTATTGCAAAAAAAAAATTAACAAAAACACAAGAATCATAATTAACAAAAGAATTATTACCGAGCGAGTTGGCTCAGATGGTAGCTTTTGTGACTCGCATTCCGGAAGTCTCAAGTTTAAACCCCGTGGCCGACCAATTTGACTGGAGTTTTTCATGGTTTCTCTCAGTGACAAAGGCAAATGCCGGATTGAAACTTACATATCATGATTCATCACCGCCTCACTCACCAATATTATAAGTCAAAATCTATAATCAGTTACATGAACACAAGCCATCTACAACACACAACAGGAAACAGGAACTCAACAATAGTAAAAACGGCCTACTGGTATGTCGAAAGATCCTACACATGCGACATGACCACAGATGTTATAGCATGTATAAATAAACTTAACAAAAAGAAAAAAAGAATAACGCACAAATAGAGAAAGTTTTGAAATTATAGGAACAATTATAAACAAGAATAATTTAGCGACAGAATATAACACAAATCTAAGAGCTATTGAAAAATATATGGTCAGAATTTTTTTTAACTAATTGCAGGTACTTGACTTCTTGTCATTCACCCATATTAAGCCAGTTGTGTAGGTTAATTTACAGAGTCGTTGCCCAGGGTGTGCCATAGGAGGCTAGTCTACGCTACACCCGCGATGAGATGAGATGATGTAGAATTGTTGGGATACCACAGGAGAACCGGAGAAAAATCCTGTGGTACCAGGAACACGCGTTTTTCCAACACAAGTTATAAATCGGGGATACACCGGGGATCGAACCCAGATCCACAGGGTTACAAGTCGAGCGCTCTAGCCACTAGACCACCGTGACGGCATATAATCAGAAATAAAACATAAAAAATAACAGAAAAATACTGTGATATTGCAAATTCAAAATAAAAATACAACAACCAAACTGTCAAAGAATTCACTCAAATGTAGGAGCTACTGCAGAAATGTGAGTAGGGCTAAATATAAGACTTAAAATTTATAATAGAATGTCCTACAAATTTGTGAGACATCACAAATACAAATCGGAAAGGTATTGCAAAATAAACTAACAAAAGAACATCGTATCCAATTTCAGGGTCCAATAATCGATAGTCACGTCCCATCCAACACATAACTAAATAAATTATTACTTCTGATTTTACAACAAACGGAGATCTGGTGAGCACTAGTATTAATGTGTTCGGTTCTGCGATACAAACGCTGCTACAGAAAAGCTTGGAAAGAGATTGACGTGGTCCACTGCAGTCTCCACCATTTCTGTCTAGACTGGAAGACCCAGTTTTGTGTGCCAAGTCTGTATATTCCATACAAGGAGACGTTTGGGAAGATCGTGAAACTGGCACTGAATTTTGTTCTTGAAGCAGACTCCCTAGAATTTCGTTCAGTTCCTTAAGAAGATCACAGCCTTGACTCTTGATTTTAATCAAGACCACATCCTCATAACCAATTCATCAAATTATTTGAATCTCCGAAATTTCATTCATTCAGATTATTCTTTTTATATCATTACCGATAGCCGTGATGACAGCGCTATATCTGAAGACTCAGTGTCCAGGAAGTTATTAGGGTGACTTTCATATTAGAAAAATCTCCTGCGCATATCCTAGAATTTGTTCTCGTGGGTAGATAAGACTTGGCTTCATCCTCGGACCTCGATGCTTAATATTTCCCCGTGTGAATCCCGCTATAACCCGAACGAGACAGACAAATTCACGCTACAGGAGAGCGACCATTTTCCGTGTCAAAGGATAAAAATAAATTAATGGTCAGTAATTAATATAAAACAGCTCTAATAGTGTAAGACTAAGGTAATTTTTCCTTGTACTGTGTTTTGACAGTCTGGTATATCGTCGTTGTTCCTGCAATAATTCCTATATGCAAAATATAGGCCTACAATTTTTCAGTAGGAAAAAAAACACATTTATTCATCCTATGGCAGCCGTACATAGGGGATTGTGAATTCTTACATTTTCGAAAGAAAGAAATATAATTACGTATAGGAGATTTTATTATTTGCTGTATCACTATTTAAGTTATTTAATAGAGCAAAAATCTGAAAATTGATAAATATATCACATAGGAATTATTGCAGAAACAACAACGATATGCTCTGAAATGGCGCTTACAGATATCTATCTCTTACAAGTTCCTCATATTTTCCACGATCTAAATGTTGCAATTGTCCCTTATTCACATTCTGAAAACCTGGCAACCCTAGTTGTATGGTATAGTGGTTTTCCGTTGTATTCTGTATCTGTGAAAAGTATGATTTGTGAAGATAAATTGAAACTGTGTCAGGAAAGCAGCAGTACTTCGAGTTGTTACCGCCTTGAATACCAAACAAGAAGCATTTTTACTTCATTTCATTACTCATCAATGTATTTTCATCTCATGTTTCTCCGAAATCAAATTGTGCTTTATTTTTAAATTTATATTGTTCCGTATTCTCTCCGCAATCATATTGTATTTTTAAGTTAACCTCTGCTTTGTATTCTGGATCCTAGTGGTCAGCCGTAGATGTCAGCAAGATGTCCCAAATTGTGGAATGTGTGTGTTCATAGCAACAAATGCTGCTAACGTAAGCAGGATAGTTTTCAATATAATTCACCACAGCCTTCTACAGTTAATAAGGTTAGGCTTTACTGAATTTTAACTGGACAAGTGCTCAGGAAACAAAAAAATGGCTCGTGCAGTAACATAATTAAAACATTATTAAAAGTACTTGTTTAATCAACTAACATTAATGCCACATATAAATTTAAACAGGAAACTCAAAATATCAATAAACCATAAAACAAACAAAAAACATTTTCACCAACTCTATCTTCCATACTCCCTTTAAAGAATTTTGAAATCTGTTTGGGCTAAAAAATTATTTCTTGGGAATCGAGCCACAGACCTCTCTGGTGCCACCGAAACAGTTTAATAAGCCCTACTTAGAGGGCTCGACTCAAGCTTCAAGATTACGCTCAGACTGAGTTTGAATCCCGTTTGGACAGATAATTATCTGATGGGATTTTTCCGAAGCTTTCCCCAACTCTAAGAAGAATGTCAGGTTTTCATGGATAGAATTGACTCAACTCGCCAAATACCATCTCGCTATCACCAATTCTGCAGACGCTATGATACAACGTCGTTAAATAACTAGTAAATAAAATTCTCCCTGGTGTGAATTTAGAATTGTAATTTTATTCTTCGTATTACAGTTGGAATCTCCTGGTAGAGGGGCAGAGAAGGCCTGACCGCCTTATCTCTACCAGGTTAAATAAATAAATACTACTAAATACTAATACTAGAAGCTAGATTATTCCATCCTGACATTCCACCTCCTTTTCGAAGTCACATGTTGAAGCGATTCACTCAGAAATAAATAGTGCAAGAAGATAATTTCACGGTTTAAGAACATGTACTTATCCACGCCATAAATGTAAGCAAAATGAATGTCTCGAAAGTAATAACAGAGAAATTAACTTGCTCTGAAGCACGTGGGTGTCTTTGCATGAGCCATTATATGGACTTATAATCAGACGGAATGTTTTTAAGTTCGATAAGAGAAGCACAAGGATCTGTATCATACACAGAATGTCTCGATTCAGCAGTGGCAAAGATAAGGCAATAGACTTTAATCAAATAATTATGAGGTACTGCACTTATAATCCACAAAATTTTACAATTTGGCAACATCTAACACCTTCCACACAAGTTAAATATTTGGGAATTATTTTAGATCAACATTTACGTTGGGATAAAAAAATTGATTTCAAATGTACAATTATAAGAAAGACAATTTATAAATCCATTAAATTTCCAAATTCTATCACTAAGGAGGCATTGAGAATAATATTTTTAGCTTTAGTGCAATCATTAATACAGTATGATGTAATAAATTGGGATGGAGTAGCATCATCTGTACTTAATTCATTAATTTTATTACACAGAAGATTAATAAAAATTTGTCTAACCAAAAATATGGATTATTCAACAAATTTAATTTATACAGGTTTTAAAGTATTAACTATTGAATAAATTTGTAAATATAGTTTACTAACTTGCAACCACAGAAATCAAATAAAACATAAATCTAATCGACATGAATATCATAATAAAGACAAAGTTCTACATAAGTACTTTCCCATTGATTGAGCCTAAATATCATAAAAATTCAGCTCTTAAACATGGCGCTAGTTTTGGCCCAAGACTTTATAATAAAATTACAAATCGTTTTCAAAATTTGATATATTTTAAAATTGAACCTTTTAAAAAAGAAATTTATAAAATTATTCATGATAGATAATATTAACAAATGTGTGTATTTTTTACCATTTTATCTCTGTCGATTATATTCATGTTCTTATTGAATGTCACTGGCTTCTGTCTGATTGTCAATTTATAATAGATGTGTTTTATTCTCTTCTCTTGTGTGTCAATTATCGGTCTGAATTAAGTTAATTAGTGTATTTAGTAAATTGTTTTTATAAATTTTATGTTATATTATTGGCTAAGACCACACCGTACACGAACCTGGCTCTTACGGTAGTGGCTAGAAACATTTTTGTTTTATAATTCTGATTTGTACTCACTTTTCTTACTAGTTAAATAAAAAATAAAAATAAATAAATTTTGAAGTGAAATGTACCGTAATAATTACAAGATGTTTTATTATTTAAGAAGATTTATTAAGAAGTATCATTACATTTTACACGCATGTCAGATATAATCTCAATAAAATTTGCACGGAATAATTTAGAGTTATGGTCAATGTCTTGAGATTTACTGTCTCTATTGATTGAGTGAAAAAAGGCTTATGACCTTAACTCTGCCAGTACATATAAATTTATTTAATAAATAGACTGCCGGTTCCGATAAATCTTAATAATGTGCCAAAGTTTGCACATTTAACCTTCATAACCAGGAGAAGAACATAGGCTACATTAAAATTGTGTAAATGGAAGTTAAATTAATTAAATATATAAAAAATAAAAATAAATATACCAAATATTCATGTATTATATTAAAATGCAAAATCTTCTACAGTCAATTGTTCTTTATTATTGTCTGTTGTATTCAACATCGACTTTCACGAGGCCTTGGAAATTTTAACACGAAATTAAATTACATTGTTGTTACACATCATGAAGGCTAAAACTAGATAATTCATGCAATAAGTATCTTTACACAGTCCAGGACCGTATTATGAATTCCTCGATGCAGTTTTGTAGATAGTGAGCAGACTGTTTTATCCAATTGAATTCTAGAATTCTTTCAAACTACAAGGATTGCTACCACATAATTTACTTAATACTGAATAGCCATAGTAGACCTACTATTGCGAAATATTGACTCACCAAAATTATGCACTAACAAGAATTTGTGTCAAAAACTCATGCGAAACGTAATATGAGTGGCATATTAACTGGAAAAACGAAAGAAGATTATGTTTTTATCCCACGTATTGCTATTATAGCCATTCGATTTTAAGCAATTATTATAAGTTATAGTAATATTTGTGATAATATTACAATATTATAATATTGCAATAATAATATAGAGCCTATTTTACTGTTACTGTTAACAGTTAATAAGTTATGGTCACTAATGACTTGGCCGTTTATAGAAAAATATGATTTTCTGTTGTGGTAGTGTTCTACATTGCCTTCTCCAGGAGAGTGAATTCTGATGAGTATAGTCTCCGTTACTGCAAAACACCCTGAAATACATGTGATTGATAGAATCCATCCGTTACAGATTGTAGTTTGGCCTTGAAGGAAATTAAATATATTGTGGGCAGAAAGGCTTAATAATGCATAATGCCGATAAATATTATCATCAATCACAATGTTAAATATCTTAAATATCGCTGTAGCATAAGGTCTTAATGTTGTTAAAACTCTAATCATAGGTGAGATGGAATTATTTCGATTAGTCAGTTTCTTTGGATATTAGTGGCACTTTCTTTAATATCCGTCACTAGGGAGGAGAAAACATAAGTAAATATGGTTCGTTTTGGTTTTATATAGTTTCCTTGCCGAGGTCTCCGATAAGTCTAACAAACAGTTTATTTTGAAATAGACCAAAATTTAAAACTCGGGCAACGCCGGGTAATTTAAGCTAGTATCTTATAAAAATACTCTATTTCATTCAATTTTGCCTCGATGGGTCAGTCGTCCCTCATCACTGTTCTTATTACAAGAGACGTGTTTCAAACGGTGCTGAAAACATTCTTTATCACTTATACTAGTTTATGCAAAATGTCATTTTGTTAAACAACTTTCAGTTTTAATTTTAAAGTATGCAGCCAAATGTTCCACCCGCATGAACGTGTGACACATGAGTAAATACGTATTCAGTACGATGCGTAGTGACTGATGCACAACAACCTTGATCTATTTCAGGACTGCGCTCACATTCCGAATGCACGCTTATTTGTGTTCTGCAAACACAATAACATCTAAGACTAAATAATTACTTATAACGGTTTCTATTCATGACTATTACACTTTTACTACGTCATACTACTTTTAACCAATAAAACGGTACGAAAGGACGCCTTTCAACCAATCATGGTTGCTTATCGCACAATTTTATCGCTTTCCTAGCATTTGTTTAATTTTAGCGCTTCCCTAGCTTTTGTTCGTTTTCATCACTACCCTAGCATTTGTTTCTTTGTTTGCCAACATTTCAAACTGCAAATTCTTTACGGTACTATGAAACATGCTTTGCGATCGTCATTTGTTTCCCGCATAGATAGTCAACCAAAAATGGCGGCTTCGTTCAAACATTTTGGTGAAGGTAACATTAATGAAATAGAATTTTAGCAGGTCAATTAATATCTATTTTATTGTATTGGAGTACTTTATTTCTTCTAATATTTATATACTTTATACTGTTTTTATCACCTTCCTACCAGTTGGTCCACATTTGTGGAGTAACGGTTAGCGCGTCTGACCGCGAAACCAGGTGGCCCGGGTTCGATTTCTGGTTGGGGCAAGTTGCCTGGTTGAGATTTTTTCCGGGGTTTTCCCTCAACCCAGTATGAGCAAATGCTGGGTAACTATCAGTACTGGATCTCAGACTAATTTCACAGACATTATCACCTTCATCTCCTTCAGACGCTAAATAACCTAAGATGTTGATAAAGCGTCGTAAAATAACCTAGTAAAAAACCCTACCATTTGTTTCTTTGTTTGCCAACATTTCAAACTGAAAATTCTTTACGGTATTATAAAACATGCTATGCGATCGTCATTTAGTTATAGCATAGACAGTCAACTGAAAATGACGGCTCCGTTTTTTTTTTTTTTTTTTTTTTTTTAAGTTTACCGGCCAGAGGCCGTTTACCGAAGTTATCTTTGTTTTCCTGTTGTCTTTCATTTGTTTCCTTTTACTTAAACTAATACAAACGCAACACCCATTCCCGAGGCGGGACTCGAACCCACAACCCTTTGGACCGAGCGGTAGAGACAGTCCGTGCCTCTAGCGCTTGCGCCACATGTTCAAACGTTTTGGTAAAGGTAACATTAGTGAAATATAATTTCAGTTAGTCAATTAATATGTTATTGTAACCGTGTAATAGTCAATTAAATCTCACTCGAATTTTGGTTTTCTCTAGATAAATCAAAACCTCTAGTGTTCCACTCGCAGATTTATCGATAAAATCAAAACCTCTACTGAGGTTACTGTTGATAAAACGCTGATTACATAGCACTACAGCCCTTGAAAGAACTTTCTGAGTAGGTCTATTTTCTACTTGAGACTACACGGAAGCGAATCTCTATACGAGACAACATAGGTCATTCTACTGTTAATGAACAAACACCATGCATGCTGTAGGCGGGATTCAAACCTACGCATCGAGAAAAGTGAGCGCCTTATTAGTCTTGCAGCCCGTGGCCGGTTCTATTAATAAGAAGGTACAAGCTAATTGCCTCTTTAACGACCTTCTAAAACAACAGAGATTCTTAAGAGAACGTTGAAGATTGAAACGATAAAAGAATGATATTTTCTACATTTAATTCAATTAAATTCACCGCTCTTTTCTGGATCAGAATGCTTATAGTTTAAAGGACATGTTTTGAAGCTGTTATGTTACACAGCACCAACAATAAAACATATCTTTATTCTGGTTTTTCTCAAAACGGTTTTGTAATTTTAAATGTTCCTTTTCTCAGAAACTGCAAATCCAATTTGATTCAAGTTTTGCACGAAAGCTTATCATACGTTATTACATCAAGTAAGGAACAACCATATTGATACGTCTTAAGACTCGTTCATACCGCATGTTAAATATCCTGAAAACGTATCTTCTTTTTGATTGGAAATGTTGAACATTATGATGCTAATGAAAAATGTAACTTTTCTGTTCCTCAGATTCTAACATATGGCTTCTATAATGTGTGAAAAAATATTCACACTTATACCTACAATAGTTTTTGAGGAAAGTGTATTAAAAATGAGATTTCTTACATGTGTGAAAAAATAATCACACTTATATCTAAGATAAAAGAAGCATCTTCTGCGGACCTCTGGAAAAAGAACTAAGGAAGAGACTAATAAAGTGCTTTGTATGGAATGTGGCATTGTATAGTGCAGAAACATGGACATTGCGACGAAGTGAAGAGAAGCGAATAGAATAATTTGAAATGTGGATATGGAGAAGAATGGAACGTGTGAAGTGGACAGACAGAATAAGAAATGAAGCTGTGTTGGGAAGAGTGGGTGAAGAAAGAATGATGGTAAAACTGATCAGGAAGAAAATGGCTGAGAAGAAACTACCTTTGGAGGATGCACTGAAAGGAATAGTGAACGGGAGAAGAGTTCGGTGTAAAAGAAGGTATCAGATAATAGACATTAAGATATATGGACCATATATGGAGACAAAGAGGAAGGCAGAAAATAGAAAAGATTGTAGAAAGCTGGATTTGGAGTGGAAGACCTGTCCTTGGGCAGAACATTGAATGAATGAATATCTACGATAGTTTTTGAGAAAAGTATATCAAAACCAATGCTTTGAGTTACCAAAAAAAAAAAAAGGTAATTTCGAAAAACTGATCAATATAGCTAAACAATTCATCCAATCAGGATAAAGTTCGTGTTAAATATGCAACACATAAATAGATTTTTGGAAAATTGGGTGGTTATTGGTTAAACAATTTCTAAGATTTTTAGGGGACTTATTTTACAACGCTGTATCTACATCTCAGGTTATTTAGCATCTGAATGAAATGAAGGTGATAATGCCGGTGAAATGAGTCCGGGGTCCAGCACCGGTAGTTACCCAGCATTTGCTCATATTGGGTTGAGAAAAAATCCCGAAAAAACCTCAACCAGCCTAACTTGCCCCAACCGGGATTCGAACTCGGGCCACTGTTTTCGCGGTCAAACGCACTACTCGTTACTCCACAGGTGTGGACCATATATTTATACATATGATAGTTTTTGAGAAAAGTGTATTAAAAAATGTGAGAGTTCTTACATGTGTGAAAAAATATTCACACTTATATCTATAATATATTTTGAGAAAAGTGTATTAAAACTAATGTTTTGAGTTACCAAAAAAGTATAAAAAATAGCTAAAGAATTAATCCAATCAGAATAAAGTTCATGTGACATATGCAAGACACACATAAATAGATTTTGAAAACTTTGGTGATTATTAGTTGAAAAGTTTCAAAGATAAAAAAAAATGTTAATGCTAAGATGTCACTTCAGTCGTCAACCTCCCCTTAAGAGGTTGTAATGAAACAAAACCACAAGAAGTGTTCAACAGACATGTTGTTCAAAATAGACTCCCTCTTCTGTTTAATTAATTCACATTAGCAATTTCAAGTTCATTAACAATTTACTTAACTGCGTTGTATCAACTGCGTGAGAGTCGGTGGATTTGCCATCGCGAAATGATAGGCTATGGTGAAACGAGTCCAAGAATTCTTAATGGTACCACATGGCATGCACCTTACAGTTGGGGAAAATCTCGGCAAATAGAATCCAAATAGAGTATAACTCCAAACGGGATTCGAACCGACGCTCAAGCACAGTTTCGAAGCACAGATTCCCGCTCGCTATCCCCAGATCGCTGCGTTGTCGCTTTAGGTTCAATTCCCGGTTGTATTCATATCGGCAGAAATAATAACTTTACGAATTTACTACTCAATCTTTACTCCTCTTCTCTCTCCCGAGGGATTAAGCTCTGTTTATCCAGGGATTAAGTCACTCTATCTCGGACCCGTCTTTTAATTAGGAGTTAACGGGGCTACAGCCGAGGGGCATGACAGCAGAAGGAAGCGCAAAAAATATAAACAAGGAAAATGTTACAACAAGAACAAAACCTGGACAGTTTCATTGTGTAAGGTTTTAAGCCAACACCACTCACAGCGGACCACAACACAGCTTGTCATAATGCGTATTTCGGTTCCGAAAGATTGATGTTGCTTAACTGCGTTTATATCCGCTATTGTATAGTGCTAATTGACTATGGAATATTGCTAAGAACTTTTTATACATTCGTTTCATGAAAAAATGTTACGTACAAAAGTTGTTGCAAGTAACTCACTTAATATTATGGCAGTGTAGTGTATTTAATTCAATTTTTCAAATTTCCAAAAAATCATAAGCTCATTCCTGGAGTAACATAGAAAAATAGACCCAGTTACCATAATAAATTATGTCTGTAGCTGTGTAAAAGAATTCATTCAAATCCTTCCACTAGTTTATGAGAATAATTTGGCACTTACAGCTAAGTGTTTTTAGTTTTTCTTTTTCATAATTTTTTTTTATATCTTATTAAAATTTTATGTATATACACTAGAATACTAAATGTTACAGGTTAGGCCTATGTTCATCTAAGTTTTCCTTAATTTGTCTTTAAAATTTTCAAATGGCCAACTTTAAATAAAAAGTATATGAGATACAGAACAAAATGTGGGCAGCTGTAGTTTATTTTATTTTATATTGATTTATTTTACGACGCTTTATCAACTGCGATGGTTATCAGCGTCTGAGTGAAATGAAGGTGATTAGGCCAACGAAATGCGTCCCGAGTTCAGCGCCAAAAATTACCCAGAGTTTGCTCTTAATGGGTTGAGGAAAACTTTGAAAAAAACCTGAACCAGGTAACTTGTCTCAACCGGGATCTACTTTATTTTATACCGGTAATATATTTACACTTTCTGGTTCATTGTTTTTATACGTAGGTTTCTTATGGTAATGTCAAATTGCTATGTCCTATACCAAGAAAAACACAAGGTATGTATATACATTTATGTTCATTTCTGCAAAAGTAATTATTTGATTTGTACTTAAATCATAAAATTTATAAATGGTAAAATGTCTTAGTTTTATGACCATACAGGATGTTTTCTGTATACAAAACTGACGAGGGTTTATCTTTTTATTTGGATGATTATTAAAATATTTCATTTATGTATAGCCTATATTTCGGAAAATTGTTGGACAAAATAAACTACAAACAGTGATACCACACACAACATGATCATAAGGGAACTGAATTGTAACGAAACGCTTAAAAAATGTGATGAGAAAGTATATGTCAACTTTCGTAATCTCTGTTTCTTCTGAATTATCAGTTTCTTTGTAGATATATTATTTTCTGTTGTCCATTCTTCAAACCCATCTTCATTTTTAGAATTTCGCGCACGTTCTTATCAGTCTTTGAATTTTGAATGCACACATATTTCTATACACACGCTTATCAATTTTCTCCTTCGATATTTGAAACTCGCATATTTTCGAGAAATATTTTCAGCGTTTAACCTGCTCTTTGAAAATAAATTTTTATGTACTCATCACATTCACTTGACGTTTCAAAGTCGTCTCTTTTTTTTTTCTTTTTTTTTTTTAAATTGTTGCGTCACTAGTTAAACAATCGTGGCTAACATTGAACGATAATGTTATCTACAAATGTATTTTTCACACATATTTATTCATATTCACTTTCCTGGTTTCAAACTTATAATTTTTCCTACGTTTGCCATTGTCTTTGAAAGAAAACTGTACGTATTCTTATTTTCTAAATTATATTTATCACGAATAAACATCGTCCTTTTCGTCTTCTCGTTGGAACTCGCATCTTTGCTTAACAATGCACTGCTGTTGAACGTGTTTCTTTTTTTATTAATTGTTGCGTTCGAAGTATCAAACTGGCACCGGTCGCCGAGCGCTTACCTTGGTGGTACATGTGGAGCTGTGGAAAGGGGTCCACCCCCTCATCCTGCATCACGTGAGGCGCCAGACTGCACTGTTTACTCGTCACACACCGCTCGCTCTCCGCGAGAAGCGACACTGGACCACTCCGCGCGAGATCCGCCAGGCGACTGACGGTCGTCGCCTGAGTCATAGGGGATGCCTTGTGGTGACGTCACCAGCATCGAGACGCCCCGCGGCGTCATCCCATGCGCGGACGCGGAAACGTAAACTTGATCAATGAAAACGAGCACATCCAAGTGTGACGGCCATCATGATATCACACGCTGCCAAGTCCTTCCCTTTCCACGTTTTAAGTATTAAGTAGTGTTGGAGGTGAATGGACGCGAGAGGATGGTAAAAAAAACTACGAGAAAACAGCTTGGAAGGAGAGAACAGATGGCTTCCACTTTTTCATATACTTCGTGAATAATTGGCAATACAAAAATCGTTACGATACTCAAAAAAATGTTTGGACAACACTCACTTTCCAGCTGACACAAAAAATCAGGTGTAACGCAGAAAGAGACTTCACGGTGATCGCTTATCTGCACTGCGTGTTCACTTTTTATCTTCATCCCCTGATAGTTAAGAGACAAAAGCACCCGGGTGTGAAACAACACAATATAAGCCGGTTAAAGTTTTCCACCAGAACTCTTCTTGGTTTTCTATACCCATACTTCATAGGACAGATATAGCCTTCAGTACTTTTTAGCAATTTATTACACACTAGCTGTACCCGTGCGCTCCGCTGCACTTATTAGAAATAAATATAAAGTAATTACATAATTAAAATAGAACATTGGGTCCAAGGAACATTCGTGTTTGATAGAAGAATAAATCGTTTAAAATGCTACTTAATTTAAATATTGTATTTAAATAATTAAAATTCTTTCGTTTTGGACCAGAGACCACTCACTTGGTGCAAATATAATTCGTTTAACATTTTTCTAAATTAGTCTTGAATGCATCCTTTAATAAATCTCTCCAAATTAATAGAGTTGATTGTGTAAAAATGTAAAAATTCACGATCTCCTATGCACTACTGCCATAAAATGAATAAATTTGTTTTTCTTCCTACTAAAAAATTTAATATTTTGCACATAGCAGTTACGGAACAACGACACTATAATCTGAGGCGGCGGTGGAAATGCATTGTATTGTTATTTTAAAACTCTTGTATATCCTTAAATATCAGTCCTATCAAAATTTTACCTGGAACAAAACTTATCGAAAATCATCTTTAAAGAAATTTTTGTTATGTAACATTTTTCAGAAAAATCAATAATAAGCGAGGTATTTCGGTTTATTTAATTCAGGCCCCCTTATAATCCCCCTTTTAAATAAAGTATTTTGAATGCTATATAGCCTAAAATCTAAGTTACAACGAACTTAATTTATATTCCAATTTTCATCGAAATCCGTTCAGCCATTATCGCGTGAAAAGGTAACAAACATCCAGACAGACGGACAGACTTAAATACCAGTCCTATCAAAATTTTGCCTGGAGTAAAACTTATCGGAAATCATTTTTAAAGAAATTTTTGTTATGCAACATTTTTCACAAAAATCAATAATAAGCGAGATATTTCGGTTTATTTAATTCAGGCCCCCTTATAACCCCCCTTTTAAATAAAGTATTTTGAATGTCATATAGCCTAAAATCTAAGTTACAACGAACTTAATTTATGTTCCAATTTTCATCGAAATCCGTTCAGCCATTATCGCGTGAAAAGGTAACAAACATCCAGACAGACAGACAGACAGACATAGAAACAAAAATTTCAAAAAAGCGATTTTCGTTTTCAGGATCATTAATTATACATGTTAAGACAAATTATTTTTGGAAAAGCGAAAATTACCAGAAAAATTTCGCTTACAGATTTATTATTAGTACAGATAAGAAGTTCATGTAGGCCTACATACCTGTTTTATACTAATGCACGTAGATACACGAAGATCGTTTCATAAATCATGGCTACCACGTATATCTTCGAAACATGTGGCGACACAGTTAATCCAGTAGCCTATATACTTTTGAAAACCTGTGTTACATTGTATGGCAGTGGTTCCCAAATTAGGGGGACGCGGCCCCCAGGGGGAGTACTGTGTATAGCTGAGATGGATTGTGAGATAATTTACAAAATAAAACAAAAAAACTCCTTATTAACATGGTACATTTATTGTGTGTTCAAAGATACCAACAATATTTAACATAAGAATAAAAGAAGTTTCAGTAGTTATACACTAAAGTAAAACAGAATGTTATTAACGCGACAAATGTGCCTGTTTTTCAGAAAGTATCTCTCAAATCTGAACTCTGTATTCGATACACACACAGATATCACTTTCAAGTTCAATGAAACTTTTCGTCTTTATTTTGATGGAAATTTCTCGTCTTTGTTTTGTAGACGGAAGCTTATTGTACATAAGTACAGGTTGCAAATGTTATAAAAAAATTACGAGTTTCTTTTGGAAGTTAGAGGAATTCATGCATTCTTTTAATCCACAACTGATCTACACACTGCGAAAAAGTTTAATTTCAACATTTCATTAGTAGGTTGAGTGTTAGAGAAGGCCGTATGACCTTAACTCTGCCAGGTTAAATAAATCATTATTATTATTATTATTATTATTATTATTATTATTATTATTATTATTATTATTATTATATTAGTTTTCTTTCATACACAGAGTGAACCGTAAGTAATGCCATTAATTTCAGGGGGTTATTCTTTGAGATATTTCAAACAAAAAAGTTCAATATAATTTTGCTCGTTTTTTGCTTCCTTTTCGAGATAAAAACTAGTTTATATTAAAAATTTCAAAGCGTATTTTGAGAAAGCCATTGATTCAATTCCCAACATCCTCACTCAATTTAAGAGAGCAGTATATTATGGCAGTGTACTAGTAGAGTCAAAAAGTAACCGAACATGGTAGATAACTTTGTTGCAGATAACATGTAACCATTTACACAACACCACCTTCAAAATACGCCCCCTTGACAGTGGCAAACTTCTTGAAACATTCCTGCAGCCCATCTTTGGTCACTTCCCGCAGAGCGCGCGTCGCATGAATTTTCGCCTCTTCGGCTGACGGAAACTGCCATCCCTTTAGTAGGGATTTGACCTTTGGAAATAGGTATAAATCTGCTGGAGTAAGATCTGTAGAATATGGTGGCTGTGGAAGGACAGGTATTTCGTGTTGTGCGAGCAATTCGCTCACCAAGAGCGACCGATATGCTAGGTTGTCATGATGAAAAACCTAATTCTGTCCTTGCCACAAATTGGGTCTTTTTCGTCGAACTGCATCACGAAGACGCCGAAGAATTACAACATACGTCTCCTTACTGACAGTTCGACCCTCAGGATAAACTCGAAATTTAAGAGACCCTGGATATCGATGAACACTCCAAGAATTACTTTCTCCTTTGATCGGTCGGCACACTGAGACTATACGCCTGGATAGTAGGCCGCATACCACACAGACAAGGCAGAGAAGTTGCCTAGTGAGCGTGGCGTTGCCACCAGAAGTTCGGGTACTTTCTGACTCTACTAGTATTATGATCTCGTAAATGATTGAAAGAATTTTAGTTCTGTCCTTCAAGTGAGTAGAAAATTGATCCGAATAAATGTAACTTTCGTTCTGCAAAGGAATTTTACAAAGTTACATTTGTTCGGAGAGGTTTGCCGTTAGGCAGGCGATCTGATCGACGGCGAAGCCAAAGTCCGAAGAAGTGAGAACCCATCGGAGAAAGTGAACGACGAAAATTAAAAAATATATATATATATATAAGAATTACAAATAAATAATTTTTGAAGGAAGGGAATAAGTCTTTCGCTGCAAATTCAATTTTTTCAACTGTGTCTGTGTGCGTGCGTGTGTGTATGTGTATGCGTGTTTGTGTGTGTATCCAATGCCTACCTAACAAGATTCAGGTTTCGCATATTGCGTATAGATTGCAGGACTGTGACCCATTTTCAAGTTGCACACCACTTCGGCGGGCCACACTGTGCATGATATGTATCTGTGGAGAGTTATGTTGTGTATTAGGGTGAATATATGTGTAAATGTTCCTGTAAGTGTAATTTGGGAAATGAGTGGGAATGATGATGAAGATGAGGAAGTACGATGGGGAAACCCGGTACCGGTACGTAGCCTACTCCTGTCGCACAGCATCAAGAGGGCTGCCAGGCTTAACGTCCCCATCCGACGGACGAATCACTATCAACAGTGACATATGCCTTTTCTTCATATGCACTGCGGAGAGATTTGGGATTTAACCCAGGTATATTGGTGCACAATCTAGTGATCAGAAGTTGTTCACCGCCACCACTCCTAGTCCCTACGTAAAAAACTTACACATCTCTGAATCTGCCGGGAATCGAATCCCGGAAGCTGACGCGCTCCAGAGAGCTAACTCGGCGGACTTAAGTTTTCAAATATTTACATTTATACGATCTGAAGAAAAGTTTTGGATTTCCACCGTGTGGCCATCACTAAATCATTCAATCGTCAGCAACAATGTCACAGTTTTATAAGAATTGGGCCTTTTAACCCGTTCCGGCCTTACTCCTGTAACAATTTTAACCAACACTATAGGTTCAGAAATGGTGGCATACCTTGATATGTGGTTAGCATTACACAATGTCACAGCTTCAGACAATGCAAACAAACGACATATACTCAGTCCTTATCGAGAATCGAACAAGCGCACCCTGTATTGTAGTTACATCCGAGATCATAATTCATCAATTAGTTCACAAACTAATTCATTCATCCATTCATCTTTCTTTCTTTGTTGATTTATAACCTCCACGTTTTCTGTCTTACATGCCACAGCGAGTAGGAGAGGAACAGTCACTGACTCACACACTAGACGTCTCACAAGTACGGACCTCCCTGGTCATAGGATTAGCATGTCACAAGGCCACCGCAGAGACATCACAGGACAATCACAATACAACGGACAAACACCCAGTCCTATGGACGGAAGATAAATTTCTTCCATTGCCCACGCCGAGAATCGAATCTCGGACCGCTTGATCGGAAAGTCCTCCTGCCATCAACATAACCACAACGGCGTACGAAGTCATTCATTCACTATTTATTTATTTATTCGTTCATTAACTCATTCATTCAAAAAATATCAGAGTGCTTCGCTTCCTCAATGTTGATAGATATCACTTGTTTGACAGAACAGTATGAGGAAAACAACGAAACGCCTCACATGAATAGTCTGTATCGGAAATATAACCTCAGGCGTTTCGATGAGCACGCTTCTTTACGACTAGAATGAAGCACTTGGGTCAACTTTGCAATTCAGAGTTGGTCTGCGTCAGTCAAGTTCCAGTTCCCCAGTAAACGATGCGTACTAACGAATTCAGTTCCTGGAGGACCGCTCCTGCTTCAGTGAAGCCAAGAATCGTGTGGGTGAAATGAAGTAGCACATGCGTGCTGGCACAACTAAATCGCCTAGCAACAGTTGAGCCGTGAACCCGGAAACAATACACAGTCTGGAAACAAAACACGGCAGACTGGAAAACGTGTGTTTTCCTCGTATTCACTGGCCCTGTTTCAAAGCGTATTAATCCATATTAACTAGACACAACGCGCGGTGCGTTATCGACGAGGATTTAAGCTTCTTCCTCATTTTTTTTCCGAACAAATTTTTTCTTGAAACGTTCATCTTTTCAACATTAGCAAATGATTATACTCAAACTTTATATTACAATGTTTTCATTGTACGTAAGGTCATAGCAATTTTCAGCATAAAATGTAATAACTGTACAAACTTATTTTATTTTGTATCATATTTGATATTCTTCAGACATTAAGAAGAATAATATGAGTTTACTGCATATCAATTCACACGATGTTTTAATGTAATAATGCCAATAACAACTTATATCTCAAATAATATGAATAACAACAAGTTAATAAAATATTACAGTAGGCTATATAATCATTTATCTTACATAAAATAATGTCTAGATCTCGTCATGCTAGATAAAAAGGAAAGATAATTAGTAAGAAATACCTTCGTTTCAATTATTAAAAGTACGTACAGTATATAGGAATTAAAAATAAGAAAGGCTATCTACAAAAAATACGAGTAGTAATTGAGCTACAATAATCTTCTACACAAATCAGACTCCGTTACATTGAAGTAAGCAGCAATATTTACTGAAGAATTACTCATAATTTATACTGATGATTAGAGACCTATTTTTAACACCAGTTACGCAAATCCTGAAACTGTAATATTTTTTCATGTTCGAACCGTCGCGATCGTGTACAAAATGTCTGACTTAAGCCGTTAATTTTTGTTTAGGCAGTCCAAATAGCAGTTGAGATTTGTGGGAGGTATTTAATGATTTCGCAGGCGGAATAGGGGTGGATATAATGTCCATTGAAGTCGTCACGTGAATTTACGAATTTCAGTCTTCGTGTGATAATTTAATGTAAACATGTGTAGTCAATCAGTTATGTTAACTATTTATTTTCTTCCGGCTTTCTTATCGTTGGATAGTGTTTATCGAGTCATTTGCTCTTCTAATATTATACTAATAGTCAGAAAGTACCCGAACTTTGGGTGGCAACGCCACGCTCTGTAGGCAACTTCTCTGCCTTGTCCGAGTGGTATGTTGCCTACTCTCCAGGCGTATAGACATCGATATTCAGGGTCTCGTACAATTCGAATTTATTACTGGTGGTCGAACTGTCAGTAAGGAGACGCATATTGCAATTCTTCGACGTCTTCGTGATGCAGTTCGACGAAAAAGACCCAATTTCTGGCAAGGACAATCATGACAATACCCCAGCACGTCGGTCACTCTTGGTAAGCGAATTCCTCGCACAACACAAAATACCTGTCCGTCCATAGCTACCATGTTCTCCAGATTTTACTCCTGCAGATTTTTACCTATTTCCAAAGGTCAAATCCCTACTTAAGGGAGGCGGTTTGCGTCAGCCGAAGAGGTGAAAATTCATGCGACGCGCGCTTTGCGGGAAGTGACCAAAGATGGGCTGCAGGAATGTTTCGAGAAGTGGTATGAACGCTGGCAGAAATGTGTCACTCCCAGAGGGCGTACTTTCAAAGTAGTGTTGTGTAAATGGTTACATATCATCTGCAACAAGGTTGTCTACACATGTTCAGTTACTTTTTGACTCTACTGGTATATCTTAATACGTAAATAATCTCCAATTCCTCAAAATGATTTGTTTTTGTTTCATTCGGAACAAGCAACAGACGTAATAAGAATGTGTCTTTAAGAAAAAGACAGAGTAGAATTTTAACACAATTTATTATTTTACGTCTAGATATAAAGAATAATACGCCATTTCTAGTGACGCTACCAGGAGATCGTCACAACCTAAGCACAGAAATAAAAACAGACCAGATGGTCTAAGACAAACAAGATCGACAACTCGCAGGGAATTGGACCATGTCGACGTACAAAGTGCAATCAATATATTTCCGAACTGCACTTGTATTTATTGTACCGTTAAGCATACATGCACGTATCACTGAAGATCATTGCTTCCATGTCTGTTGAGTAAGTCTATCAAACAGCGTCAGATTGTGTTTAAGAACTGACCTTCTACGCGTGATTTTGTGCAAACATGTCAAGCACCTATTGCGATCTTTTCAGGAATCTCTTCATATACGCCTTGTGATATTCTTCTTTCCTGCTTTTCAATGATGCATTTAGCTTAGATTCCAGGCGTTTCCCTAGTTTTAGATAACTCCCTCGTCTCCTACATTCAGGGAAGTCAGGAAACTTATTGATCGTCCCTTGTATTCTGTTTGCTGGAATATCTTATATTCATTTCTTCTATTGCTATCTTTCAGTTTTGCTATCAGAGATTCGAACCGTAAATGATTACTAAGGATTATATTTTACGGTGAAAAAATCTTGATTTTCAATATAAAAATTTACTTAATTTCGCTGTTATTTCGCACAAAAAAAACGTAAATTCGTTATTATTTCACATTTTAAAAACACAACTCTTTAACTCTAGCCGTGCAAAATACAATATAGTATATTTCTACAAAGACTGGAATTCTATATTGTCAAAGGAATCTTAAGGATCTTTGTACATTTTAATAACACAGTTTTCTATCGAAACATACATGTTGTGTACAGATATTTGTGTTGACAGTCTTCCATTCTGTGTGAATAATATAAACTAATAACCATCACAAAACATTCAGGCTATTTATACTTCATAATTAAAAGTAAGCACTCCAAATCTGGTTTGATTATTAGATTCAAAATTCTATATTTAAATAAGGTTTGAATATTAAATTCAACCGCCCCGACGATCAACAAATATCTTCCAACAGGAGACCAGTTTGTTTATACCGCCACTGTAAAATATTTCACAGTCTTACTTCTATCTGCACTGCATTGTCAGAATCAAGGGACGGTTCTCTCAGGTATTCTTTAAATTTTGGGAACAGATGAAAATCTGATGGCACCAGATCAAGACTCCATGGAATATGATCAAAGACAGTGAAATCAAATGTATGCATTACATCGTTAGAATCAAGGACGGTTCTCTCATGCGTTCTTTAAGATTTAGGAACAGATGAAAATCTGATGGTGCCAGATCGCGACTGTATGGAGGATGATGAAAGACAGTGAAACCATGTGTCTGCACTGCATCGTCAGAATCAAGGAGCAGTTCTCTAAGGAGTTCTTTAAGTTTTGAGAAAAGATGAAAATCTGATGCCGCCAGATCGGGACTGTATGGCGGATGATCAAAGCCAGTAAAACCAAGTCCCATTGGGCACAAAGTTTTCGAAATCCCAATTCTGAGATTATCGCCTGCACACGCTCCGTTCTTTGTCACACAATTTGAGAGTCGTACCAGATTCATTGCAAGCACGAACAGACCAACGTCGCCTACTGATGTCTACACATTCATCTCCACAAACAGCCTTCATTCTCTCAATGAATGTCATTCGGAGCCACATTTTCTGCCGTCACAAACTTTATCACAGTACCCGTACACTGCTTCAGACGTACTGACATAGTGCTGTTAAATGCAGCCATGTTTGAGACTACAATTCAGAGCTCTCTAGCGGAAGAGTTACGAAGCTTGCGTCAGTGAAGCAGGAAAGTTAGCTGAGTAGGATGCACTCTGAAATTTGTTAACAGTAACACAAAAAAATAAGAAGGCATTACTTTTCAAAACATCCTCGTATTTTGGCGAAACCAGGTAATTAACCGAAGAGGAATTTGAACTCACGCCCGACCGCGACCTCAGATATTACACCTCTTTATTACAAGAGTAAACTATTATGAAAAGTCTTCGAAATGTAGACTTTTCGTGCAGTAAATATAAGGATAAAACATTTACTTAAGCAGAATATAAATGAAACTTTTGGAGAGACTCCACTGAAAATCATGAACATTTTCTAATAAATTTGTACGGATATTTAATTTCTTTATACTGTATATTTTCATATTCCAAATAGATTTAGTTCAATTCTGATTTTAAATGTTTAAAAATGTTTTTAATTAAGGATGTAATGGGGCGTGGCATTTAAAGAGCTGTCAAAATTATTTTTCATCAAAGAATTCTTTTTTACAATTTTTTTACAAGTCTAGTGACTTTTTGTTCTGAAGTTGGCTCCCTGAAGTTACTAGATGAATGTAGGGAGTAGAATTTTAATTTACATAAATATTCATTTTGCTTTCAAATCCATTTTTTCGTAAGTTTATTTTTCTTGAATGAACACCAACTTATTTATGCCAAATATTAATCAATCTGAGAGAAATTTTAACGTCAGTATTTATGAGAGAGCTGCATGTTTCTATGCATTTATTTTGTGTGAGATCCTGCTAGTTTATTAATATTGTTTCATTAATTACTCAGTACAGGAATTTTTTTAAATTGCAAAACAAATGTTCAGAGTCAATAAATGAGATATTTTATAAAATGAATTCATAGAAATGTTTCTCTATGTCTTCTGAATGTAACCAAAAAAACGAAGCTTAAAAACTGAGATCTTCTACTAAAAATGTAGGTTTGAAAATATTTCTAAAAATAGTAGAAAAAAAAATAAAAAATAAAAAGCCAAAAGCATTTGGGAATTCAAAGATTGGATTTTATTAGTCATTTGCATAGTAAATGTGCTCTCAAAATTTGGTTGAAAAAAATATTAGGAAAGAAGTTGTCATTTTTAATGAAGTATCCCCTTAACATTCTAACTGGACAACAGCATATTGCAAACCCAGCACATGGAAACAGATTATAGGCTGCGGTAGTGTTACGTAAGAGGGAAACACATAGGAGCCATTGATAAAGGTTACAAGACCGGACCATTATGAAGTCACTGGGGTTTCGCGCTGGAGGTACAGAGATATGGAATTAACATGTAGAGGTTGAAATAAGACTGTCCATTCAGAATGAAAATTAAACATAAATGTAACATAAACACAGAAGTTCAAGCTCAAGTTATTAAATGGGATCATCCCAATGATTCGCATGAACATTGACATTAACATTACAGTTAGGCGTTAATATGGAAGTTTGTAAACTACAAACTATCATGTTTATACTTACTTGATTTGAAAACAATACGCAGTCTTAGGGCTCTGAAGTATACAACAGAATATAACGAAATGACGTCGTTGTTATGTTTCCATGGTTACCAAGTATATTTACGTTTATGTTTATGTCACCATCGTGAATAATGTTTTGACTTTTTGATTTTACGGTAACGTTTAAATTCTGAAGTTAACGCTTACGTTACGTTTAATTTTCATTGTGAATGGGCCTTAAGTCAGCTTAAAAAACGTGTGTCACTAATATTACACCTATATTCTCGATACACGTTTTAAAGATTTCGCAACAATTCGCTTCCTTATCGCATTACTAACAATATTAATGTTCATAGCTTATTTTCTTCAACTGCCATTCGAAATATACAATGTATTTATTTCAAAACTTCCCACCTTGAATAATTTTAAATGTGCAGGAGACACGATCTTGAGGAAAAACACGTCGATTTAGTTTTCGAAGAGAAAGATCAAAACTAATGCAGACTGAATATTCTGTTCCACCCCTTCACTCCATGCTCCACTTTTGAATTTAAAATTGCACTCTCTGTCTTCAGAGACATCACTCTAAGGCGTTAGGTACAGCTTACAGCAGCAACATTTTTGGAAATATTCAACATTTCTTTTCCCTCCATTGTTGTATATTGAATAATAATGAAAATTGGTATGTGTAAAACACTGTCCTTCTGCTATATGAAAAAAAATATATTTTTTTACGATATAGAAACAATGATTTTTTTTTTTCAAAATTCAAAATGTTTACTGTGCAGTGATCAAACGTTTCCCTCATAACTCATAAATTTGTTAACTTCTTCATGTTCTCTCTATTTTATTTTATTTCTGAAACTAATGTTTACAATATCATGCTCTTTCAATTACATTCCTTAGTAAATAATATTTTTTCTATTTTGTGTTAGAAGAAAATACTGATATTTGACCATTTTAAAAATAAATTTATTTTTATCAGACAATCTATCAAAGATAGAGACGTGATCTTGCATAATATTGCAGATATGGCATGCATAAATACACACAAAAAATTTCTTCATCACAGAATGCTGGATAGTTTTTGACTTATGTGGGAAACGCTTCATCACTGCACAATGAACAGAATTTTGAAAGAAGAAATGTAAATAATTTTTTTAAATCGTAAAAATATTTTTTTTTCATATAGCAGAAGGACAGTGTTTTACACATATTAATTTTCATTACTATACAAGACACAGTAATGGATGAAAATAATGTTGAGTATTTCCAAAATTTTACTGCTGTAAGCTGTACCTAACCCCTTAAAGGGGATGACAAATCCTACCAGTGCACATAAAAATAAATAATAATAATAATAATAATAATAATAATAATAATAATAATAATAATAATAATTCGGACCATCCGTTTCTGAGCTACAGCCATAAACGTACCATTTGTGATGTATTTATGTTTACGTTATTTAACTTCCTTAGCTGGCATACATTTTTTAGAAGGAACGAAAACGTAAGATTGAAATCGCACAGAAAAGTAAAACTAATTTTGCATATAGTCTAATAATTAATTTATCTTAAAAATAGATTTTCTCATGATATCCACCATCCTTCATTCGGTTTATTCTATATAATAAAAAAAATACTAAGAAAATTTAAATGTACATCATTCTCGGATAAAATCCAGCCAATACTACAAAAGAAGATATACAGATTTCATACTCAAAAACACAATTTCGGTATGACGTATGTTATAACTAATAATATTCATCACCGCCATCATCATTATCATCATCTCGTAGCTTCAAAGGAGTTGGTCACAGATTGGCCCGATCCGGGCCCATACTAGAGGTCGAGAAGTCTCTTCAGTGATTTTCTAGGATTTCTTCCAGGCAAGTCTAATAGAAAGAAGCTTGACGGATATTCAATAATAATAGTTAGGCCTGTCGTAATAATAATAATAATAATAATAATAATAATAATAATAATAATAATAATAATAATACTGGTAGTAAACTCAATAACCCTCACCGGAACTTATGAAACCAACCTTATGAATAAACCAGATGAATGCTAAGAGACGAGGAACAACGGCGCATCGTACAATTATTCCACTCAACCACAATTTAAAACCGTAGCTATACATAATAAATATTAGCAAATATTACTGAACTAACCACAGAAATCAATGAAATGTGGAAATAAACACAGTTGGAGTTTGTAAAATTGTTCTCTCCATTACTGAGATCATACCACAAACCATTAAAAAAAACAGTTTAAAATATTGAAACTTGAATTTCTTCTAACCGTAATGCACATTGCAGTTGCATTGTTCGTAAATTCCTGGCGATTCAATAAAATCAGATTTTAATATAATTTATTGTGAAGATTCAGTGTAAAACGATGCCTTCTATTATTATGCAAAAATATTAGTAGTAGTAGTTTTAGTAGTTATAGGCCTACTACTACTACTAAGATTTATTCAAAATCATCGGTCCTCAAGCGAGGGATCTGGAATTACAAGCATCGAAATATAAAGAAAAATGAAATGAGTAAAATAATTATTCGGTTTGTACATTTAAAACAGAAATGTATATGTTAACATATAAATGATAGCGTAGAATTTGAATAGAGGTCTTCAGAATTTTCGCCACAATTTTCTGAATCTCATAAAAGGTAATTTTAAAAGATTTAAGGATATTACATGTAAATTTTGGTAAACATCCCCTCGCTCCAAATAGTAAGCCTGTAACATCCCAGTTGTAAAGCGAAATGCCATATTTTTCACTGAGGTATGGAAGACAAGATACATATTTAGTTCGCTTGTCATCATTTATCTGCAGTGCCTGATTCGTGTCTCGCTCAAAGGATATCGTAGGGTCTAAGACTCTTGCTTTCTGGGTTCTTCTATTGATGGCAATTATATCCACCCTTCTATGAGAATAATCTTCAGACACAATGAATCTCCTCATGTACTTCCCATCCTCTGTTTCTTAGCAGGTTGGCAATTGCTATACGGCCACGACGATGTCTATTGTTACGCAGTAGGTCCTCCTTCTTACAGAACCCCAGTACATGGCCAAGTGTTTCAGTCTCGCTGCAGCCAGGATGGCGACAACGGGTAGTACTGAAGGTTCTGGCAGGGACAGATCTCACTGCGGTGATGTTGCAAGACATCTTGGTGGTATTGATGTTGGTCTATTCCGATGAAGAAAGGCATTTTTAGAGGAGATCCAGGAGTTGGCTTTGGGCCATTTTTCATATCTACTCGTACAAACACCTTTGCTTTTATATGGGAGCTGGCACCATGACTGGAATGATTTTTGAGAACTCTGAGATGTTTGAGGAGTGACACTGTTTGGAGCAATCTTCAGGCGCGTGAGAGATGTTTTCTTCTCCTCTTCCAGATTTCTCATGTGATGTAGATGTGCGTCATTCACCTGTACCAGTTGCCTACAGATGTTATAATGTTGAATACTGGATTCTCATTCAGCTCTCAGCACAAGCAGGAGTAGTATTATTATTAGTTTTACTAACAATATAACTAATAGTAGTATTAGTAATAATAGCATTAGCGTTAAGACTAGCACTAGCAGAAGCAATAACCATGCAATAAAATAATTGTAACATAATTTAACTAAACAATGTTTACTGTATGATGACATCATCTTCTATTAGGCCTATGCAAAGTACTAGTAGTAGTGGTAGTAGTAATAGTAGAACTAGCAGCAGTAGTTGTATTAGTTTCAGTAGTATAACTGTCAGTAGTATTAGTAATAGCAGCATTACGATTAACATTGGCAGTAGCAGAAGCAATACTTATCCAATAAAATCACATTTTAATATATTTAACAAACAATATGTTGTTGTTGTTGTTTTCTAATGCCAGGCGTTTGACAATAAAGTCATTTGACCTCTTGCACTCCAATATTTGTCAAAGATATTATCATGGCCAGCCACTGAAGCACAGATTTTGAGGTGTTCCGAATCCATTTCTTGGTTTGAGTTACACAATGGGCAGTTTATTTTTATTTTACTAGGTTATTTTACGACGCTTTATCAACATCTGAGGTTATTTAGCGTCTGAATGAGATGAAGGTGATAATGCCGGTGAAATGAGTCCGGGGTCCAACACCGAAAGTTACCCAGCATTTGCTCATATTGGGTTGAGGGAAAACCCCGGAAAAAACCTCAACCAGGTAACTTGCCCCGACCGAGAATCGAACCCGGGTCACCTGGTTTCGCGGCCAGACGCGCTGACCGTTACTCCACAGGTGTGGACCCAATGGCCAGTTAGGGGACTGATATATTCCAATTCTATGCAGGTGTTTGGCCAAACAAGCATGGCCTGTTGCCAATCTAAATGCAGCTACAGACGATTTTCGTGGTAAATCGGGAATTAACTGTGGATTATGATGCAGAGAGTTCCATTTTTTCCCTTGAGATTGTGTTATCAAATTTTGTATTTAACAAACAATATTGACTGTGTAATAATATCTTCTATTATGCAAAAAATACTAGAAATAGCAGTAGTAATAGTAGGCCTAATAGCAGTAATACTAGTAATAAAAAAGTATTATTTTATTATTATTATTATTACTATTATTATTATTATTATTGTTATTATTATTATTGTTATTATCATTATTATTATTATTGTTATTATTATTATTATTATTATTATTATTATTATTATTATTATTATTATTATTATTATTATCATTATTATTATTATTATATAACAAATAACAAAGACATCAGCAGGTTAGAGAAGTCAACAAAATAATAAAGTACGGTATATCACTTGCTAAGTAACCTTGAGCGAAAAGTAGCCCAGATAAGGTTTACTGCCAGTAGTCCGCAGTGCTTAAGGCGCCCCACTCTACATTCTGGTCAATGTTAGGAGTACTACAGGCAGTGAACTGGAAATTCCTTGCGATAGCCGGTCCAAGTTCCAGATTCACGAACTTCGGACATGCCACTGCTCAAGTCACGGAAGGTAATGACCTCCCCACTAGGTTATTGGAATTTCTTTAAACAGTCGATGTAAGTCGGTTTGATGCTCGTTTGTCAAGCCACTCATTCCTAACTTCGGCTAAAAGGAGACAAAGTGATAGGATTCCAATAGAGTTTCAATTAAAGAATAGTAAAATAAAAGGACATTAAATTACACAAATAAAGCAATTAATGTAACCATTTCGAGGTTTGTCTCATTGCCCATGGCCAGATTCTTACAGATAACTTTCTTTCCCGAAGACTCAATTATTCACAGCTGCAATTCTGCGTCTGTTTCACATGTATGTACCAGAATAATTTACAACATACCTTAAAATCTGCTTTCTTTTTTTTTATTTACTAGGTTATTTTACGACGCTTTATCAACATCTTAGGTTATTTAGCGTCTGAATGAGATGAAGGTGATAATGCCGGTGAAATGAGTCCGGGGTCCAGCACCGAAAGTTACCCAGCATTTGCTCATATTGGGCTGAGGGAAAATCCATCTGCTTTCTGTTGGAGTCACTATGAATATACTTTTGTCACCGGCGTGGTCTACGTAATAGCGAGCTGCGAGACGTGGGTTCGAATCCCGTTTCAGTTTTATTCCCAAGGTTTCCCCAACTATAAGGCGAATCTCAGGTAATCTCAGGACGAATCACTAATGCCACTGATACCAGACAACCAGGCATTTAGTAAAACATCGATAGATAATGGATTAAAAATCCAACTCCTTTACTACAGAAATAGCAGCGCGGACAATGGGGATCAGAACTAGAGTGCACAAAATGAACTGGGACACCGTTTGCAGCTTAGGATGGAGAATGGGACAAACCCACGCGCACTTGATACACCTCCTTGACTGAATTTTGGCGTGGGCGAAAACTGGTCGATAAATTTCGCCTTGTGAGCATAAGTGTATTACATAAAAGTTACAATCGAAGGTGATACTACATATGTCATTTTTGCTCTAACGTAAGAAAACTTACCAAGAGAGAGGAATTTATGAACGTCTCTACTAGACGTCTCTTTTTCTCTCCTTTCTCCTTCTCATTTTATTTGTATCACTTTAATCATACTTCCATCAATATTTAATTAATTGTAAAACATAATATGTTACGACATTTTATTTGCCAACGGATAGTATAGTATAGTACCTACGTAATATTACCTACGCGGTATATCAGTCTATAATGTTATAATGTACATGCATGTACGAGTATGTGGTAATGTATTGAATAAACCATCAACCAATCAGACTCGTACAACTGAAGTTGGTTTTTATAGCGTCCTATTAGGCCTACTATGAGGCAGTTAAATGAAACAAATCTGAGATGTTTCTAATATCTTAACGACGGAATATAGAAATGAAAAGCATTACTCTATTTGAACTATAATTGAATAAAAAGACAGAAAATTGAAGATTTTAATCGTAAAAATATGACAAAATAATTTTAAAAACAATTACACATTCCATTGTTACCATCACATAACCTTCGGAAGATACACAGAGGGAAATTAAAAACATGCTTCCATTTATCCTATATTGGCATTCAAGAAGGCAGTGGTCAATATTTCCTATTGTTGCGGCCTAGATATTGAGAATAATTTCCAAAGGTTAAGAGTAAAACAAATACTAATTAATTAACCTTTAGACCGGTATTAAACCATAAAAACACCGGAATTCACAAGGCTCTAATTTCATTTCAATACATGAATATTAATTTATTCTGCATACTGTATACGTATTGTCTGTATTTTATTTCCCTATGAGTCTCTGTAAAACAGTCAGAAAACCCATGAGTATTTTAATGATTCTTGCGTACATGCCCTAGTAGCCTATTATCGAATATACTTATTCCACTTTTATTATTCTGGTTCACGGCAAAATACATATTTTTTTGCCATTTCTATTCTGTTTTTGGTCCAGGGAAAATATTGTATTTTTATTCGCAGATTTTTTTCAGTTTTTCAGATGTTTGTAATCTTGTTCTAAGTAAACTTTAAAGCAAAAGGCTTAGTATCGTCTTGGATTCTACACTTTATCCGTGTATAATCTACAAACGAAACCAATTCATACAGCATATGAACACATAAATACATACAATGTTTTTTGTAGCTAGGGGCTTCCTTTAGAAAGCAATGAATTCTACTACCTGAATGAGACTAAGTTCTGTATTAGCTGATAATACAATAGAACAAAGTTTATCCGGATGCAATAGTCCTCAGCACGCTGTAAATTCATATAATTCAGAAACTGCACGAACTATCTGTAAATAATACGGTATTGAACGCAGTGTGCGTGTCCTTTCATTGCACTCCACACCATAACATAAAGACACAAAGCTGCAATGCAACAAACAACGTTCGTATTTTGTTCACACACGACGCGTGCGCATTGAACATCATCTGTAATCTGTTGTTTAGCAACAGCGTCATCTGGAAATCCGGATTAATAAAGATATATGTTATCAATATTAAAATACATCCATTAATATACACTAGTATATAAGCTCTCTGGCTTAATATGAATGATGTTGGACAAACCGTTGTCAAATATAATCATTACAATATATAAATCGTAATATAAAATATAAAAAGAAGGCAAACCATCACCATAAAACTCTCCGCCTACTTTTCTTTTAGCTGAAATTCACTTGTATCAGCTCTTCCACTGCCACAAAGTAAAAACGCGCGTCATTTAGTACAGCAAAATAGAACAATATGAACATTTTCAGTCAAATACAACATGGTTGCCAAAATTCTCTTTCACAACACTGAGACAAAAGCACACGTAACTGTATTGAAAATTAATGAGAATGTATAGGTACACTCAGGTAACAAGGTTTTATTCTAGTTAGAGCTCTTAAGATGTTTTGCTTACACGGTGTACGAACTGAAAGCATTGTATGCTGCAATAATATATTTAAATACAGGGACATCATTTTATTTTTACTGACATTTTTAATATTAACTTGCCTATACCTCTGGATCAACGCCGTTTTCTACTCCCTTCCACGACTGGAGTTCGATGACACTGGCGTAATATACAAACAAATCACTTTACTAGGTATAGGAGGGAAGAAAAGTAGTTCATCCATTTACGTAAACTAGGAAATATTGCGCTTTTGAGTTTAATCATTTTCATTAGGTTTTTGTTTAATCAAAATACAGTACAGTATTAACAATGAGTGTTTTTACTCACGAACTGAGCTGTCCATGTGGACGTATTCATTATGCAGTGTATATTATACTGTCTACAGCACATTATCGTACAATATAGAGAATGAAGTTAAATTAAAAAATAAACATAATATGGATATTTAAAAACATTTTTTAAAATGGTGGCCGTTCATTTCGATACAGGCTTCAGTTCTAATGTGCATATTATCGCACTATAGACTATTGTACCTAATTCCAATTACCAGTTTCGTCCTTCGTACTAGTAACTCATGTTGAAATAATTCTATACCTACTCTATAAAAGAGTACCTTACGTACTGTAAATTCAGTCTTCACTTCTGCCCGATCCGAAAAGATAAAATTACTCAGACATACTAGCGACTGTCCGCCAAGTGGTTATGTCGTAGGGTCGTAGAAAGAGAAGAAATCACGTGACAGTTAATTACTTAACGAGGACCTTTTATTTAAGTTATTTTAAACACTTGTATAATATTACGTAGACGTCCAAGTCCTAACAGAAATTAATGTTCTCAGAAAAGAGCTAAGACAGCCCAGCCACTAGCTGGCGAATGAAAGCTGGTGGGGGAAACCGGGATACGACGTAGGCATATGGACGACAGTACCTGTGCGAAAATGATTCAATATTGAAAGCTCTTCCGTCACTGGAAAACGCGAACATATTTTTGGAACGTACTGTTTACCATGACCGTAAGGCTACTGTGACTGTGTGGAGGATGATTGAACTTCATTAGTCGAAGGAGTGGGAGTGAAGTACATTCAAAAACTCAGGTACAATAAAAATTGAAGTAAAAATAAAATGGTGTCCCTGTATTTTCGCAGAGATATGTATTCAATATTCTTCTTACCGAAAAAAGTGTTCAACATGCTGTCTTTACCTAGTGCAGGATATTGGGCAAATTCTGTTGTATGAGTCAATTCATCAGGAATTATGTAAATGAAATGTAATCATTTGTAGTAAGATGTGAATAGTTTTTAATTGAAAAATAACAAAAAAAGTGTTAACCATTTTTCTATATAGGCTATCCGGTGGAAGTGAAATAACCCTGCAGATTTTCAAAGCGAATAACTCATGTTGTATACAACAAAAAAGTATAACATCATATTGGTGGAAAGTTCATGGTTTTTTCGAAATGTTGAATACCCTCTTATTCGATAACTTTTGCGAATAGGATCGTGATTTTTGTCCATAATAATAATAATAATAATAATAATAATAATAATAATAATAATAATAATAATAATAATAATAATATAATATTAATAAATAATCATTTATCCTCCTGGAGTATTTCAAAAGCGAGGACGGTTTTCGTTTAAATTTAATTTTAAAACCACTAATTTCAAGCAACTGAACGATGGGAGCAGCTCGCAACATCGGAACGAGAGAGGGACGCTCGCGTACAGAGACAGGCCTGTGTTCATTGACTCTTACACTTACATCTTTATTGCGAGAAGAAAGACGACTATGTTAGCGGCGATGTTACCAGATTGCTGAAACTTCCAACTTAATTTTCTAATTAACCGTGCATTTAATCACGAAACGTAATATAGGTTTTCTAATCATTTAAGTGTACCCTATCGTCCCTTTCACTCTGTACGATTATTTTACTTATATTTGTTTCTTACGTAAGATCATATGGTAAACTAAATGGTATATGTACATACTATGCCTCGAGATCTTCTTTAGACAAATCACTTATTTGCATATACCACCGACTGAAAACTTCTCCACAGAAACATTTTACGCTCATTGATACCTATACGAATGCCTTTTCAAAATTAACGTATTCTTACTCGTAAGGAAATAAAGTAAAAAGAACTTTAATTCTTCTCTAAAAGCTATGTTAACTACAGAATTATGCTCCTTAATGAGAAACTCTTCGGAGAATGATTTTGTAACTTGTAAGGATATCTACACTTCAAATTATCCCAAACATAGCTTTTACGGAAGGAGGATACAAACTTGTGCTAAGTAGTTTACAGTGCAGCTTATCAAATCAAACCATGGGAAGCCATTACAAGTCAGCAAACCACTGTTTGAGAAATACATGCCTATAATCTATGTATAGCCTACCTCTGATTGAGGTTCTGGCTGATATATATCAGGCAGTAGGGCAGACTTGGCTAATTTCGTGATACTAAGGTTTTGGTGCAAAAATAAGGTTCAAATTAAAAAAAAAAAAAGAATATTTGAATCTACGTACTTTACTAGATTTCAGGAAGTTACATGTTAACATTTTACTTCAAATAAATTTATACACTAGTTACAAACAAACAATATATAAACAAACAAGTTTAGAACTCTAGAAGGAATGGTATAATTTCGTGATAGAGTGCAAGGATATTTTCGTGATAGTCTTTAAATTCAAAACATTTAAGCATATCCAGTCAAATTTTAAATTCCTTAGTCAGTTTCATACCTATGACCCAAACAATTAAAGTTCTTTCGGTATTTTAAAGGTTTTTACATATATCATGAAACCACTGGAATTTTCTGAGCAAGATCCGCACAGATCACTAGGCTTATTATAGCCTACGGCTTTTCTTGAACCACAGATCTTCTTTGTTTGGCTCCTGAAGATGTTGCTGTTTCGTTGTCTACCTCTTTTAATTCACTTGAGAAGCTGGAAATGTCATCCTCATTGACTGCTGCTTTGGTCCGTTCTGTTTCTCGTCCAACTTGCAAAGAAAAAGACGAGCTTTCTCTGCGCAGTTTTCATTTGTTTAAGACACAATCAATTGTCTGTTTCATATCATTTATATTGTACACAGCCCTTGTTTTGTACTGCATCGCTATTGTTTTTTTTATTTCAAGTAAATATTCATTAATCTCCGACTAAAAATTATCTTACTTCATTTGCATTATTCCGAGAAAAACTGACTCATACTAAATAGGAACAAAATCCGTCCAATAATTTAAGGCTAATAGAAATCGCTGTACACAGACAGACTAGTACTAAAATTATTATATTTAATGTACGTCATTCCCTGATAAACTGACTCGTAGATACTAAATACTCATATAAACAAAATTCGTCCAATAGTTCAGTAGAAATTGCTGTACACACAGACTAATCGACAGACAGCATGTCAAGCGATATTATATTCTCTTGACAATATCTAAATGAAGACTTTATAAAACCTGGGTAGTCCAATTTGGAGTCGCAATAGGCTAATACTCTACTGTATGAAAAAGACAAGTTCTCTTTTTGTCTACATGCGATAATGAAAAAGTAAAATATAGAAAAAGAGAAAACAAGGAACCAATAATCCGAAAGCCGAATAAACGAGCGTTCACAGCCTCATCATCATTATCATCATAATCTTCACAAAAATGACTCAGATATAAAGTAATATTACACTGAGTAATAGGCTTACTATGAAAACAAACAAAAAGACACAAAAGAAAGAGAAGAGAAGTGTATATATATATATATATATATATATATATATATATATATATATATATATATGTTCTTAAAAGTACATAAATACATAAAATTACCTTACATTAATTCAGAATAATATTTCTGGGGAGGGATATGCCCCTTCTGCTATTCTTCTACGCTCCCAACTAACTCATGTACTAATTTTGGAAGTAAAACTTTGTAAATGTGGCAACAACGCAGCAACGATTTCGAATGCCAAGTTTATTTACAGATTCAAGACACAACATCTCTTAAAATATCAATTGGATATCCACTATATATTTTACGAGTCTGTAACCAGGATATTAGGGCAAAAGGAGACGGTAAGAAATCCCTGTAAGTTATAAATTCGGTCTAAAAATAAAATCGGAAGTGGAATAACCTCCCACACTTTATTATAGCCATAATTCGAGCACGGTGGTGGTGTGGGGGTGGGGGTGGCGCGATATGAAGTGTTGGCGTAACATTACTGCTTGCGTATCGACCGAGTTGTACTCTATCGCGCCGTGGGAACCAGGCGGCGCTGCAACACGCCCACGCAATTTCCGTGACCAACCACGATTCCCCTTTTACAATTAATTTAATTTTAAAATATATGTAAAACATCTCACAATGGTAACTCTAAATGCAGCTGTTGCTCTCTGGTGTTTAAATTCCAGCTGTGATTTTCCCTTTGGCAATGCAATACTTGGAATTCAAGTTATTGTTTACCGTGTCAGTATTTACGTAACACATCCCCTAGCGAAATGCCGCCCGCATTGCATACCTACGACTCCTCCCACCATGCTGCATTTGGTAACCAGACCTTCCATGTCGACTGTTAGCGAAGAACAAGGACAACGCTAGCCTGACAGTTTTACATGATGAACGTAAAAATAAAGCATTACCGGTACATTGTGGAAATTGTGGTTAAAATTATGTCAAATATCCAATAAACTTTCATAAAAATTATTATCTCTGATGTAACTATTTCAATCTTTTTTTTTTATTTATTTTTTTTTTTTCGATATTCAGTAACCTTCCGTTATCTCTATACGTATTGAAGACTTACGTGGAAAATTATTACCGTAATCTTCAGAGAATTGTTGTGTGCTATTAATTTATATATGTTTTATAATCAAATAAAATCAATGATCAAATCGTCCATAAAAACAAATGAAAACGATAACAATACTGCTATGAAAATATAACCTCAAACATAATTATATACATAAATGTTTACTTATTTAATAATAATATGTAATGCAATGTAGTTTATATTGATCCATGAACGTAAATGTAAATTTGAGGTTATATACACAATAACAAACTAATTTTTTAGTTTATTTCGTGTTCACAGTCTTTAAAATGCTTATTTAACCACTTATCTAATGCCTTAAGTAATATAAAGTTATGTTTGTTCAAAAAATGAAAAAAATCAGATTGAGTGAACTCACATAAAAACGTAGATATACCGCATACAAGACCTGAATTTCAGACACTAATGTAAACAATAAATTAAAATGAAGAAGTGTACAATATTATTGAGCTTAAACAAAGTGACTTAACTATTGTTAAGTATAATTCAACATATTATTAAACCATTATACATCTTTTGCGATAATAATGTACATATTTTGGAAACATACTGTACCTTTTGATTATTCCAAACAAAACACACGCAGTAACTGTTCGATCCATCGCGAAATAAGTGCACTTGGTAAAGAGTTGATGTTCTTAGAGTTCCAGTTACAATAGGAATGTTAAGAAATTCAGCCTTCACTCATATCACAACACAAGCAGCCTTACATGGACGAGGTAACGATTGCCACCTGCTTGCAGGACCTCGCATCGCACCTTACTGACTGACACAAGGGACGGACGTGGGGCAAAGAGCTTAAGTTCCGCAGATATCACCTTTCCTTTCTCTAACTCTACCTTCATTCATGACGGCAGCATATACAATGTAAATAATAAACTCTCTTTACTACTCTCAATTCTTTGAGAGAAATGGATATAAAACTGTTTTGCATAGGAACTGTGCGTGCGTGACTTGGTTAATAAATCAATTTATGTGCGGTAATCAAAATCGTGGAAAGGAAAAGTAGAAATTGTTGGATTTAATTCAAGATTCCCACAATGAAGATTACAATAATATAAGTAAAAGGAGGAGTATTCTTATAGACAACGGTAAGAAGAGAATGTAATTTCGTTTATAATGCATACTGCACGACCATACACAAATGTATTTCATACTGTTCCTGAATGCATGTCAGAAAGTTAGTGCCTACATAAAAAGATAGACTTATATCGCCTTCATGATCCAGTGGTTGCGATACTAGGTTTACCATTACATTCGAGGTTCGTGAGTTCAAACCCAGCTAGGAGTGATGAAAATTAAAAGCGACAAAAAATCCTTGTGATTTCCTTCGAAAGGGAAGTAAAACTGCTAGGTCAGTGTCGTAAATATGACATGTTAAAGAACCCCGTCCCTGAAGGCTTCGGACAAAATTTACCAGTAATTATTTGGTCCACGTCAATGGATTGAATTGGATTGGGCTTGTCCCTTTCTTCACTCGTAAACCATAGGCATACCATAACCATGAGTAAACCTCGTAACTACACTTTCTTTTCGAAATTTAGATTTTTATGTCATCTACAATGAAACACACCAACTAATACACTACAAAAATTTCATAACTGTAGATGATTTTTAATTTATCTACAATTAAAAGTCAAAATCTTGTAACTCCTACCTACAGTATATTTCCTGTGTGTAAAAAACTCGTACCTTCTGTAAACTTTCAATGTTTGTATTTAACATGGCAGCGATAAGTTGAATTAATTTTTGTAGGAACTGTTCCAGTTTAAAGGTATGTCCCTCTGTCCTAGAAGACCCCGTCTGTGGCTCTTCCATAGGCGACCCGGGTTCGATTCCCGGCCAGGTATTTGTGGTAGACAAAGCAGACGTTGCAGAGGGTTTTCTCAGGATACGCCCACTCTATCATTTCATCACTCTCCACCTACCCTCATTTCATTTATCATCTGCAAGAGGCAAAGTCTTTGGGGTAGTACGGGTTTTCGATGCTCATGTAGTAAAAGTCTTGGGACTCCGGGCCTCTGGGGCGTATCAAGCTACGCGTGTGCGGATGGGATCTAGCTCTATCAGGGGCTGAGGCAGGATGGCCCACCTGTCAGCCGACGATGACACAAAGGGCGTGGGACTTCGGACTCCTGGGGCTTATCAGGCCACTCGTGTGTGGGTGGGACATGGCTCTTCAGGGGAGAAGCAGTATAGCCCACCTGTCAGCATCGGATTCACGAATGTCATCCAGGACACATGTCGGACTGGACAATCATCGCATAAGGGCGCACAATGGGCCTAAGTGTGAGGACCCGTCTCGGGTACAGCCCTTGTAAAGCGAAGCCAAGCCAAGGCTCATGCTACTGGAGATAAATGAAGTATGGGATGAAGATAAATGCAAACAAGAGGAAGACCACGGTTATCGGAAGAAAAATAAAGAAGGTAAACGTGCGAATTCCAAATGAGGCAGTAGAGCAAGTGGACAGCTTCAAATACTTTGGGTGTACTATAAGCAGTAACATGAGCTGCTGCGAGGAAGTCAAAAGGAGGATAGCAATGGCAAAGGAAGCTTTTAATAGAAAAAGGAGCATCTTCTTCAGACCTCTGAAAAAAGAACTGAAGAAGAGACTAGTGAAGTGCTTTGTTTGGAGTGTGGCATTGTATGGGGCAGAAACATGGACATTACGACGAAGTGAAGAGAAGCGACTAAAAGCATTTGAAATGTGGATATGGAGAAGAATGGAGTGTGTGAAATTGACAGGCAGAATAAGAAATGAAGCTCTGCTAGAAAGAGTGGATGAAGAAATAATAATGCTGAAAGTAGTCAGGAAGAGAAAAGACTAGCTTACTGGCTAAGAAGAAACTGCCTACTGAAGAATGCACTGGAGGGAATGATGAACGGGAAAAAAGTTGGGACAGAAGAAAATATCAGATGATAGACGACAATAAGATATATGGATCGTATGTGGAGACTAAGAGGAAGGCGAAAAATGGGAAATATTGGAGAATGATGGGTTTGCAGTGAAAGACCTATCCTTGGGAAGAAAACTATGAATGAAAACTCTTCCCTGCACTGCATTGGATTGTAAGTCGGTAGGAAAGCAGGAGGTTGAATATTACGAAGAAAGAAAGAAAGAAAGAAAGAAAGAAAGAAAGAAAGAAAGAAAGAAAGAAAGAAAGAAAGAAAGAAAGATTGTTGCGAATGATATTACTAATTACTAGACTTCGTTGAATTGCCACACGCAGCATGCAATCAGGTTGCCGATGTACGGTAGTATAGAAGAGGTGAGCGACCGCCCGGTCTGGTAGTATAAGCAGTTCATGTTAAGAGTTGTGACCGGTCCAAATAGATAAAGCAGCTACAGCTAATGTATACCTATGTAAGCACTAGTTTTTGCATTACTATGGTTGGAATAGTCAAAGCTTAACATTTGTTCAGTGCAGACAAGAATTCAATCAAACATACTACAATGAGAGTGTTGCTGTTCCAAACAATTGCCTCTGGAATACCCTTACCCCGCAGCCAGTCTTGACCCGTTGAAAAACGTGATTGGATGCTGTTAATTATTATTCAGAATATTACGGCAAAATAATGGCGGTAATTGATGCATTAGATAGCACAGACAGTTCCGCTCTTCTGAACAGCTATTGGAAGATATTCTGTTAATTGATTCTAATTTTAAAATCGTGTCCAAAAGCATCACCCTGTTAGAATCGTCTAAACTACAACTCTCAAAAGCCCTTAATATAGTGGATAAAGTATCACAAATCGTTATCCAAAATATCACTAATTTCGGAAAAAGTGAAATGTAAGTTGAGAAACATTATTGCTAAAAATTCTGCCTATTCACAACTTCGTATTATAAATGATGTACCATAAGGTCACGACAAGACATCTGAAGTTGGTGTACTAAAAGTAGCGACTTTCCGTTCTTCAAATATGTACATATTACATCGTGTGATGTTGAACGTAATTTTCCCAAAATAAAAACTGTTTACGTGACCATTGGAGGAGGTTACTTTGCAGTCGCTCAAAATGTACGTAACTCTTATCTGCAATGCACATATTCAAGGATGATGTGAGTATATTACATTAAATTTTAAGAGTTAATATACCTCACTATAAAATAGTTGTGTATTTACATGTTTAGACATTTCCTACTTCAGTGATCATTCATTATATTTCTTGACTGCAGGATACAGGTTTTATTGTAACCGCAGTATACTGCTCAGTGTTTAGATCAGAGGCATAATTCATCCGTTGCACGTCCCATTCTCATACAGTCTATACCGCGAGCGTAGTAAACCTTACGATTCTCGTGGCAATTCCACGAAGTCTACTAATTACAGTTTATTTTCCTGAGATATCATTCAAATTGCATACTTGCCTAATAGGACCTACCTTCAGTAGTTCATTCACGAGCAAAGAATGGTTTTGTCACTAGCAATGAATATCTCTTTAACGATAAGCAAGAAGTCGTCCTCTTTTATATTGTCAATCTGGACTTGGACAAATTCGCAACGAAAAGTAAAAATACTAACTCTACTATATGTACCGGTATATAATTATATAAACAGCAAAAATGTTATCAATGAACTAAACCCTAAACCGAGCTAGATAAAAAGTCTTAAAATAACAAAAATAAAGTACCTGAAAAAAGAATTATCGTGATAGGATAAATAATGTAATTTATAAATTATCTTCATTACATTCAATAAGATTTGAAGTAATCCTAAAATATAAAAAATATATATTCATATGAGTATATAAAGTATTTTTATATGTTAAATATACTATACATATATGTCCTAGTAGACAACTCTTCGCAAAAAAATATACACTAATTTGACCATTCGCCAATTTATTCTAATTACATAACTTAGTCATACTATGTAAAAATTCGATGAAAATTACGATTGTTAAAGTAGATCGCCTGTGTCTGTTATTTTTTTAGTTTGTTATTTAATGTCGCTGTAACTAGATTATTTAGCGTCGATGTTACTGATGATAGCGAGATGGTATTGGACGAGATGAAGCTGAGGATTGGGATAATTACCTGACATTCGCCTTACGGTTGGGGAAAACCTTGAAAAAAACCAACTTGGTATTTAAAGCAAGCGAGAATCGAACCCAAGCGAGAGCGCAGGCCTAGATCAGTAGACATGCGCCTCTGCTGACTGAGCTACGCCGGTGGCAAGGTTGTGTTCCAAAGAGAATATAACTCGTGTCGTAAATTCGTGCCAAAATGAGAGGACGGACATCTATTTCCATTTCACAGACTATGTTTGTCTATTGTTTTGTGACGTCTTCCCGGTGGTCCTACATCGTGCTGACTACACAACCCGCCATGTCAAAGAGTTTAGTGTTGGTCCAAAGAAAGGTCAAAAGAAGTAGGCCTATATGATGTATCGCTTCAAAACAAGATGAGGTAATGGAAATCAATCAGCCATATAAAATAATAATTAATTCTACGTATACATCTAAGGCGTGAAGTGATAGCAAACGAAATGTGCTTCCAGGATGCAGGTGTCATTAATGTGTCTGTGTACAAGATGGAGCGACACCTTATGCACTTAAACATAGGCCTATGATTCATTGGGGAAAAACAAACACTTCTTTGGCATTTTATTCCCTTGCTTGTAGTTCTCGAGAAAAAAAAAGTGCCAGGAGATTCATAGGATTCCTGTAATTGCGTGAATGTCATTGACTGCGTATAATACACGTTTACTGTTCGTTAACAAAAAAAACCACAAATTTCAGTCACACAGTAAGTGTGCACTCAATGCTGGACTCTAATGTTCTGTCAACCCACTTGAGGTATGTGGATGTATGTGGAATAATTGAGCCGGGGTATGGTACAGTTCCTGGGTAGCTCAGTCGGTAGAGCGTTGGCGCGCTTAGCCGAAGGTCCTGGATTCGATACACGGCTCTGGAACAATTTTTCCCTTGAAATTGTTCAAGTCAGCTTTACAGGGAGATATACCTGATCTTCAGTGACACGTGCATGTATGTTTAACGGAGCAATAAATACAAGTATAAGTAGTTTGGAAATATACTGATTGCACGTTGTGTACGTTTTATGTATGGCTTGACTGTAACTTATTCTGATGAAATGATCCCAAAGGTCCCGTCGAATGGGCTCCACGCTCGTCGACTAGAATAAGTAATATAAGTTTCTGATTATTACCGCCTTCATTAGCCCTTTTATTGGCAAGAAGTAGCCTATAGTAGAAAGAGGAGCGAGAGTTACTGCATATGCCGGAGCATTAGTTGATTTAGCAATCTTTTTCATATCCTCTGGACTTTGCTTTCTGTCTACAGCGTCAAGATTGGAGTCATGACATACTTACGTCAAAGGATAGAGGATGAGTGTCGCGACATTTCACCTGTTTTAGTGATCCATGTTATAAACAGTATGCGATTTCGCCTACAGATATGTGGTGCAGCATTTTGGGGCACATAGAGTACACATACTGTAATTAGTCCCATGATCCGGAACTTTTCGAACACCCTGTATAACAAGCACCGCGCCGACGCGTTGCGACTTAGCTTAGGAGTAGCTTCACTCGTGATCGTATGCTTCGCTCGGGCGTGGTTTCGAATCCCGCTTGGGAAGATTACCTGAAAACGCAACAATTTCTCTTGTTGATGCAGCAGGATTTACCTCCGTATACGCCAAAATATCCGTTTCTGTTTCTTCAGAAATAACGAAATTTTGTCTTTCATTATTATCAACCGTACGAAATTTCTGTTCGACTGGGTGATGGCGATCAGAGTGGCTTTCAGCATACAAAACATAAGCTGCGCGTGCATTACTTGTGCATTAATCATATAACAACATATCGATCTGTTCAGAACGAGTATAACAATAACGTTTCATTTTCACCAATGATTTTAATAGCTAAATAATAATTGTATAACAATTTATTTATCCAGAACAACGTCAGACATATAAACAAACTTTTTTTTGTTTCCAACCACAATCTTCCATAGCAAAGAGTATTAGAGTTTGTTGAATTAAACAAAAGACTACCACTTCAAATCTGGATATGTTACACATCTTTGGATTCAGAATTTACAGAGAAGCAAAAATATGCACTAATATACAGAATGTTCCATTTGAAATAAGAAAGATAGGATGGTGGTGGTGGTGGCGGTGGTGGTGACTTACTGAGAATATTTGTTGCCACGGCTTCCTTGTGTTGGGTAAGTTTGAGGTTCGAGCTCAGGAGCTGACGGATTTTTCGTGATTTCTTCAGACGAATGTTTGGATAACACCTATTATATAGAACCACGAACCACTTCCATTTTTCAATCCCATAACCCTTCTTTACCACATAAACTCTATTCCATTCAGTAATTGCGACAGACCAGCCATCTGTCCGGGAAGAATCATAACTATATGAATAGTCTCTCCTTTGTCGAGATGCAAGATAGAAGAAATGCTATGTATGGAGTATAACAACCACTGACATTTAAAAAATACCTTAAAATTGGTAATACAGTTAAACTTCATTTTATGCATCAGCGATTAAATAATTAATATAAGTGAAGAGTTTTGGTTAAGTAGTTAAATTTTTATTTTACGTTTTTTATAAGCGTTTGGAAAAAAAACGCGTAAGTGAAAAAAAAAGTATTAGGCCTACCTGAAATGACATTTAATAACATCTGAAATAGCATTTGAAAATTAGGGAGAGAACGAATTAAGTTAATTTAGTAAAATTTTCGCAAGGAAATTTTAGAACTTCATAGTTAAGTCATCTCTGAGTCTGTAATACTTACTTACTTACAAATAGCTTTCAGAGAACCCAAAGGTTCATTGCCGCTCTCACACAAGCCCACCATCGGTCCCTATCCTGAGCAAGATTAATTCTGTCCCTACCATCATATCCCACCTCCCTCAAATCTATTTTAATAGTATCCTCCCATCTACGCCTTGGCCTCCCCAAAGGTATTTTCTCCTCAGGTCTTCCAACTGACACTCTATAATTATTAAGCATTTCTAGATCTGAGTCTATACTACAGTATTGATATGCTTCTGGAGCTAAATGATAGCTGTGAGCAGTATCGAATGAAGATAAATGCCGACAAGATTAAGACCATGGAAAGAAGGTAAACTTGCGAATTCTAAATGAGGCAGTAGAACAAGTGGAGTCCACACCTGTGGAGTAACGGTCAGCGCGTCTGACCGCGAAACCAGGTGGCCCGGGTTCGAATCCCGGTCGGGGCAAGTTACCTGGTTGAGGTTTTTTCCGGGGTTTTCCCCTCAACCCAATACGAGCAAATGCTGGGTAACTTTCGGTGCTGGACCCGGACTCATTTCACCGGCATTATCACCTTCATTTCATTCAGACACTAAATAACCTAGATGTTGATACAGCGTCGTAAAATAACCCAATAAAATAAAATAAATAAAAAAACAAGTGGAAGCTTCAAATACTTGGGGTGTATTATAAGCAGTAACATGAGCTGCTGCCAGGAAGTCAAAAGGAGGATAGCAATGACAAAGGAAGCTTTGAATAGAAAAAGGAGCATCTTCTGCGGACCTCTGGAGAAAGAACTAAGGAAGAGACTAGTAAAGTGCTATGTGTGGAGTGAGACATTGTATGGGGCAGAAACATGGACAAAACGACGAAGTGAAGAGAAGCGAATAGAAGTATTTGAAATGTGGATATGGAGAAGAATGGAGCGTGTGAAACGGACAGAGTAAGAAACGAAGCTGTGTTGGAAAGAGTGCATGAAGAAAGAATGATGCTGAAACTGATCAGGAAGAGGAAAAGGAATTGGTTGGGTCACTGGTTGAGAAGAAACTGCCTACTGAAAGATGCACTGGAAGGAATGGTGAACGGGAGAAGAGTTTGTGGCAGAAGAAGATATCAGATGATAGACGACATTAAGATATCTGGATCACATGTGGAGACAAATAGGAAGGCAGAAAATAGGAAAGACTGGAGAATGCTGGGTTTGCAGTGAAAGACCTGTCCTTGGGCAGAACACTATGAATGAATACAGTACTCAAATTTATAACATATATTCTTGAAAAAGGTAAGATTATTAGAACGAAATATTAGCTATTTAGAGCCAAAGCTGGTTTGATAGATTTCATTTCAAACTCCAATCCAGATAAATTTAAGCAATTAACTTATCTTGTTCTTACCGTGTGGTATTTATTTAATAAAATGTGATTATTTTACAACATAAAGCTCAGTTATTTTGGACTGCTTGCTCCTAAGGCATAAATAGGCTATGCCCTCAAATTGTGATAACTGTTGCATAATTTGTTCAGTAACATCGTGATGTCCACACCTGTGGAGTAACGGTCAGCGCGTCTGGCCGCGAAACCAGGTGGCCCGGGTTCGAATCCCGGTCGGGGCAAGTTACCTGGTTGAGGTTTTTTCCGGGGTTTTCCCTCAACCCAATATGAGCAAATGCTGGGTAACTTTCGGTGCTGGACCCCGGACTCATTTCACTGGCATTATCACCTTCATTTCATTCAGACGCTAAATAACCTAGATGTTGATACAGCGTCGTAAAATAACCCAATAAAATAAAAAAATAAACATCGTGATGTATTACAAAATGTTTCACTGTTTCTAAAGCAGTAACAGCGTCATCTTTACGCGTAGACTTCACCACGATCCCTCAGCTCCAGTCCTACGAGTTACCATGATCTTAGTGGACTGCCTACAGTGCATAGCATAGCAGCTACCGGCGTGGCTCAGTCGGTTAAGGCGCTGTCGGTCTGAAGTTGCGCTCGGACGCGGGTTCGATCCCCGCTTGGGCTGATTACCTAGTTTGATTTTTTACGAGGTTTTCTCCAACCGTAAGGTGAATGCCAGGTAATCTATGGCGAATCCTCGGCCTCATCTCGCCAAATAGCCTACCATCTCGCTGTCACCAATCTCATCGACGTTAAATAACCTACTAGTTGATACAGCGTCGTTAAATAACAAATTAAAAACTACAATGCATAGCACTACCACCAGCAACGAATGACTACATACCGTGGAATCCAAATTCAATGGCGGCCCGCAGCGAACTCTACATCGGAGCAAGCCCGAAATTGAGGCAATAAATCGTAGATCTATTGTGCTAACCCTCAAGCTAGACGTATTCCCAAGCCACATCGACTGACTACACTAAGGTTCGCTGTGTACCCAGGTTTCGAGCAGGCAACCCCACTCGCCCCTAGGCCAGCCCACTCCGTGTCAACCGGCGTTCGGGATAGGCCTACTGTGAAATTATGACGGAATAAGAAAACGGAAGAACCTCAACTGCGACTTTGTCCACAACAAGCGACACTTTAGATTTTTCACAAGAAAAATTCCAGACCACAGGGACTCGAATCAGGACGACCGTCTGCGTGACAGGTCGAAGGTCTGTTTTTTTTTTCTTTAGTAGGTTATTTTACGACGCTTTATCAACATCTAGTTTATTTAGCGTCTGAATGAGATGAAGGTGATAATGCCGGTGAAATGAGTCCGGGGTCCAGCACCGAAAGTTACCCAGCATTTGCTCATATTGGGTTGAGGGAAACCCCCGGAAAAAACCTCAACCAGGTAACTTGCCCCGACCGGGAATCGAACCCGGGCCACCTAGTTTCGCGGCTAGACGTGCTAACCGTTACTCCACAGGTGTGGACTCGAAGGTCTGTTAAGGGCTAAAGAGCCAATAAGTAAGTTGTTCCAATTCAGTATTAGTATAGTATCTACTTCTTTACTCGTTCTTTGAAATACACGCTAGCTCTGAAGGAACCTCCCACTTCGCATGTTCTGTCCTTGGATCTCAACCGTGACACTAACATTTACTTTACCCAGCATGCATTAAAACACGGTGTATTGCTGAATTCGTGCATAAAAGGCGTGTTTAATTCAGTGACATCGTGCTGCTTCCTTTGTCTGCAGTGCAGCATGAATGCATAATACTTCTAGGAACGACTGAAATTAACAAAAGCAATTAGAAGGTTGTTTTAAGCATTAGTAATTCCGTGTCACATATAAACAGCGCCACTCAGCTGCCAATATTATACAATTTACGAGTTTAGAAACAATTCAGTTTTTATGATGTTACGAATGATTGTGATGTATAGTTCCAGAAAAAAATTGACCCGCCTGAATATTTTAAGTTCCAGACTCAAAGCACTGCGCGTGTTCAGAACTCCAAAGCAGTGGTAAACACGAGATCTCTTTGGACGTTATTGAAATTCATTTTACTTCTATTATTGTCGTAACCCAAAAAAATATTTGAAAAGGTACGATGAAAATTGGCTTATACTTAATAGTAGATGCATATTTATAAATCGTGCTGTAAAATTGAATTATGGTAAACGAAAAATAACCTGAACAATTAATTAAAAACAATAGTAATATGCGTTACAAGAGCGGTATGTTGACGTTTTGATGTTCGAGGAAAAGATTGAAAAAGCGAAACGTAGTTGAGCTTTTTTAATTTCCGAGAACATGAAAACAAACATACCGCTCGTGTATCGTACATTATTTTGTGCGAAGATCGTTTATTACATACCTGAAAGACGAATTTCTAATTAGTTGCAATGAAATCTCCATCTTGGTTTCTGTTTAATGACGGCAACTTTGGAATACCAAAATATCTGTCTTCAACATTGTTGCTATAAAATGTTTTCTGTGTTTACTATACTCCAGCAGGCCGTGATATACGTCTGTCTTTCCCCCCCCCCCCCAGTCTATAAATGCGAACTTAAAACAAACGGTAAGGTTATGTAATGATTTATTTTTCATTTTAATATTTTAACAATATTATTTATATAACATATTGCAGTAATAACATCGGCATCTGGAATCTCGTTGATTTTTTCACGGCTTCCTTAATGTTACTTGTATCAGGAATGCAATAAGTTTCGTGGAGTAGTAGACTTTACTTAATTTTTGCAAATATTTAAAAACAATAATTAACATTGCAATTTAGGTGAAATTGCAGTGGTAAGTTTCCAATTTATAATTATTACTATGTTAAACGTCTCTAAAAATAATATGTTAAAAGCCTAAAGCAGTAAAATGAATGTGGCGCTTAAGCGGTAAGAAGAGGGAAATTGTTATGTGTGTTACGTTGGGAATACTGAATGTGGTATTTCACACTTACCACGTATGGGTTTTGTGCGGAAAGCAAGCAAATACGATCTCGCACAAAAGCCGTTTTCTCAACAGTATTCGAACCCTGAACTTCGTATTCCGCCAGCAAGCACGCTAGCACACAGCTCTCGGAATGCTCGGATGTTGTATAGTGCATATGTATATAAATATTTTAATCACAGAAGTCAGCGATAACTTCTAAGAATATTTTGCTAAATAAATTATTGAAATGATATAATAAAACGTCATCTTGAACAGCAGAAGACTTAACAACAAATTAATGAGAATACTGAACCTTACAAAACTTAAAAATAAGCAAATAAAACGAGATGCCGGAAATGTAATTAAAGACTTTGAAAACTAATTCTTAAATAGAGAGAAACTATGCACTTAAAATATAATGTTTATAAAAAGACTAGGCTAAGCTATGAGTGATCCACGGTAGTCCCATAAATTAGTGAATAAAAGACTAAGCTTAGTGTTTTCGTAAAAAATGTATTTTCCCTGAACCAATAATACAATACAAATTAGTATTTTACAGTAGACTGACTATGTTAAAACGGCTTAATTATACCTTACCATGGATCACTATAGCTGTTCCAAAAACTCAGATTAATTAGCTTGCTCACCAGAGTTGCAGGCTGTCGACAGAAGAATTGTGCCGCAAACGTCATTATCTTGCGTTTCTTGAATCATGCAATGTTGTTACTATCCGTTAATATGTATTTGAAAAAAATGTTTCCCAAAACACAAACTTCACACCACACATGCACTTGTAATAAAAATGAACACATATTTCTTCAACTTTTTTCCTAAAGGATTTTTAAAAGCTGTCCTGTGATTTTCGCTGCTTGAAATGTATTTTCAAATTCAGGCAATATCAAGGTCTGAAATAATGTAGGCTATAACTCTCATCAGCTGTTGTAAGCATTCAAACATATGATGTACATAGCAGATTATCTTCTAAAATCCAACTATATTTTTAGAGTGTATATTGCAACCATTTAGGTACACTTGCACACTTAGATATTTGAAAATGTTTAGAGACATGACTTTGGTTTCAAGTATGCATAAAAAATTAAATAAGTTTATACCTTTCAACTTATCTGAATTCAACAAATTTTCACATCATGTTTTAAAATGCAATTGCTACCACTAAGATTTTCATTTTTTACGGTTTTTTTTTTATTTTTCTCTACGTGCTCGATACATGTTTTCTCAAACCCTCGGTAAACATTTCAACAAAAGCGAGTGCTTTAAACTATGAATCCGTGCGCAAGGTAATTTAGATTTCAGAACTGGCTATTTTTCATGTTCAATTTACCCTCTCCTCGTCCATCCGTTTCCTCTAATTTTCTAACCATTTTGCTACCACTAAGATTTTCATTTTTTACGTTTTTTTTTTTTTTTATTTTTCTCTACGTGCTCGATACATGTTTTCTCAAACCCTCGGTAAACATTTCAACAAAAGCGAGTGCTTTAAACTATGAATCCGTGCGCAAGGTAATTTAGATTTCAGAACTGGCTATTTTTCATGTTCAATTTACCCTCTCCTCGTCCATCCGTTTCCTCTAATTTTCTAACCATTTTGCTACCACTGAGATTGAAACCTGCGGGCGCTCTTGGCGTAAGTACTCGTACATATGTCATTATTGCTTTATTGAATTATTTATTTTTCGTACAGAGGACATATTTTTTATGTACTTATTTATTTATCTACCCTTATGCATCAATAAAAAACATGTGTTTTAATTATTTTTAATTTGCAGTCTTTGTACATAAGTACTTACGCGGTATTCTGAAGTATAGCGTATTTTTGGAAAGACATCACTTCGACAGTCAGTTTTGGTTTTGTCCTCAGCATAGTTAAGATATAACCGTTCGGAACTTTGTAGTATCTGCCCGAATCATATGGTTTTCGGAAAAATGCTTAATACAGAAAAATAAAATAAATAAATCCGTAACATAACAGCCCATTGAGAGCCAGCGCCGACCAGCTGACTGCTAGCCTCACGACCACATGCTTCCAGAGAGGTGAACAATCATCTTACCAGAACGGAGTTATAGCACAGTCTAGTATATACAGTCACGAAATTTGAGTTGTTGAGGGTACTAGAAACAATAGGCTGTGCAGCTACTATTTCGCATTCTCTGTGATGCGGCGATAGTAGCGATCCTAGTGGTTAGCAACTATCTATGAATGCTTATTTACTATGTATTGAGCTTCGTGACTGTATATACTAAACCAGGGCTGGCCACATTACGTGATTCTGAGAAATGAGCGCTGTGTACTTTAAGAGCGTATCTTGCGAGCGCTCTGAAGTATGCATACTGTACGTCATTCAGTGTCGGTGCAGTGGTGACTCTGCAGTATGATGGCGTACTTTGAAGACGGAGCTTCCGCTCATACACTAAACCGTCCCGCTATTCCCAATGCGTTTAATGTATCATGGGAGGAGGAGTTCTTTTTGGTAGAGAGCAGTGGATTAGCAAAATGTTTAATTTGGCATAAAACACTCCAACTGATTAAGAAGTTCAATATCCAACGACATTATTCTTTACAACATGCTACTGAATATGACAAATATGTTGGTAATGAACGCCATAAATTAATACAACTTAAAGAAAATGTTTCTCAGGTACCTTATATTAGAGTATACATTGCATTATAGGTTATTATATATTTAGTAATATATAATTTTAAATTATACAAGTATTATGATATATCATATTATAGTATATTACAGTTCATGATATATCATATTATATATCATGAACTGTAATATACTGTACTATGATATATCATAATATTTGTATAATTCAAAATTATATATTACTAAATGTATAATAATAACTTATAATGCAATAGAAATATCGAATAAATACTCTAATATAATGTACCCGAGAAATATTTTCTTTAAGTTGTATTAATTTATGGTCATATCATATCATATCATATCATATCATATCATATCATATCACATCATATCATATATCATATCATATATTATATTATATTATATTATATATTAACAATATGACAATAATGCACTTAGTGAATCGGCTATGAGAATTAGCTACAAAATTTGCCACGAAATTGCAAAGGAATTGAAAACATTCAACGGAAGTAACTTCATCAAGCGATGTTTAATTATATTGGTAGATGAACTCTGTCCACAGCAAGTAGGGGCAGTGGAAGCCATACGCCTGTCTCGTAGAACCGTGGTGAGGAGATTGCAGTATGTGCGTTTGGGTTATGTAAATAAGCCTAATGATGTGTGTGTGCATAGAGCAAAATTTATTTCATTAAATTAATAAGAGTGTTATACAATGGACTGATGTAATATCCTTCTTAACTATTACGTACTGACAGACTGAATGACTAGAACAACCGTGGCTCTTGTTATATTAATACAGGGAAGGTAGCTGCAATGCGAGTCCGCCACTGAGTGAGCGTTCTGCTCTGGCTTGGAATTGAAGTGCCTTGCGGAGCGAGAACAGCTCTGGCCGATTAAATGGAGCCGCTCTCATGCCCGGCCCTGTACTAAACTGTGATTATAGTGTGGTCAGTACGATGATCTCCCCTCCCCAGTCATTATAACTAGTTATCGTAACCGGATTTTGCTACCTATCGTAGCTCCTCATGATGCTGAGTCCCATACATTAACCGAAATCGCATAAGAAAATTTCTTCCCCCATGGGGATTCGAACCAGCGTGCATTCAGTCATGATGCCTTAGACCACGTTGTATGGCTCGGGAATCTTACTACAGATATTAGCATAATTACCGGGTTGAAAATAAGTCCGATGCATAGGCCTATTCCGTTTTTCTCGTCTTTCGTTAGCATGAGAAAAAAAAACAAATGCTTTCCTTAATTTGAGCGGTAATTAGATGTGCAAACAGGGAACACTACATATTTGCCCCGTTTTATAAAATAGAGCCTTGTCTAGCCTAAACTATATAAATATAAATCCACAGCACAATATTTCAAAAGTCCATATCAATCACATAATAATTATTATTAACCTCCACGTTTCCTTTCGAAATAACAAGCCATTACCGTACCTTAGGCCTACAACACAACTGACGATACTGACGCACAAAAAGTAACTCTTTCTAAAGGTTTGAGTTTGACTTAAATATTTCGCTCAAGAAAACATAGGATATTGTTCGAATTCTCTAACAACATTACAAATCCAAAAATTCTCAACACAAAATTTTAGAAGTTCACATTGCGTAACAATGCATAGGCCTATTTTCGAAACAGCGAGCTATTACAACAATAATGTCGATACTTACAGCATCTTACAACACTGAGATATAAAAAATTAATGCTTTCTATTTAATTTATAAAATGTCTTTGTTAAAAGTACTAAGAAATACAAGAAAACACTGTTTATAAACACTATCACATTCCCGCTTAACTGCATTGTATTTTACCACATTTTGCGACGTCATACAAGCCGAATGTTTTTTTTTCTACGATCCGAACTGTTAACGAAATGAAACGATTAGACCGGAACTTCACGACACTTGTATAAGGGCGGGAAGGTTTGAATATTCACACGGCATAATCACATTTCGTTTTCAGTTATGTTTGCATGAATAAAGAAAAGAAAACAATACTTTTGACATAGCAGCTTTCATAAAAAATAATGATAAACATAGAATTAATTTTACACACTGAAAATGCATTCATTCATAGTGTTCTGCCCAAGGGCAGGTCTTTCACTACAAACTCCAATCTTTCCTATCTTCTGCCTTCATCTTAGTCTCCACATATAATCCATATATCTTAATATCGTCTATCATCTGATATCTTCTTCTGCCCCAAACTCTTCTCCTGTTCACCATTCCATCCAGTACATCCTTTAGTAGCCAGTTTCTTCTCAGCCAGTGACCCAACCAGTTTCTTTTAAGGTTACCATATTTTAAAATTTAAAATTTGGGGAAATTTAGAGCAAGTTGTGTTTTTACCCCTATTTTACATAATTTTTACACCTATTTCACATAATTTTACATGAAGCTCTCTTACCTACAATGCCATCACAATATTGTTGGACATGTTACGTTTCATGTTGTGTAAAACAATTGACAAAAATTTCACACCCAGCAGAACAACTGCCCATGAACTGAAACCTACTAAATTAAATTAAATTAAAACAAACAAATAAATAAACCATGAAGAACATCTTGTGGCGATTGCTGAAGTTTAGCTCCATTCAATTATGTTGATTAAAACAAAATTTTCAATAAAAATTTTACATTTTAATGTGCATCATTCCCGGATAAATTACCTAGTAAGTAATGAATTACATTAAATTACGGTTTATTTAACGATGCTTGCAACTGCCAAGGTTATATCAGCGTTGCCGTTGTTCCAGAATTTTGTCCTGCAGGAGTTCTTTTACATGCTAGTAAGTTAATGCACATGGACAAAAACCTACTGATAGCGAGAAATCATTGTATACTGACAGACATGACCAAAACCATTTTTTCGACATCAGAGATGCTGAAAAATATATATTTTCGTGAAAATATCGAAATTGATTATTTAAAGTATCATAGTAACTATCTTCTTCAATGAAAGAGTCAAGAATGTTGGGCAAAAAGTATTCAACTACACACTTTACATGTCTAATACATAATGACCTAAACAGGTTTAAGTTAATATATAATAATCATATAATCTATAATGTGAATGTGTGGAACAATACACAGGACACTAAAAAATAAAATTTCGAAAATTACACAACTCAAATTTGATAAAATGATGGCAGTGCCGATAATAACATACACAACTAGGAATTGTATACTTAATCGATCCGATAAAAAGAAAATAGAAACTGCGGATATGAAGTTCCTACTTTCATGAGCAGGAATGACGTTTAAACAGAAAAAGGAACTAAGATCTCAGAAAATATTTGAACATATTTAATCTTACAAAAAATAAGTCGGGTACAAATTACTTGGTATCAACATACTCAAAGAATGGGCACTGTAAAATACTAACCATCTTGATCGTTTAAATCTATAAACACAAAGGAAGAAGAAATGCTACAAGTCACACCACACAAATTTTCTTGATGTGGAAATAGACTAAGGTTTAAATTTATGAAGAAGAAGAAAATAGAAATGGGCTATATATTACACCTTTTATTCATTATTGAACAGATGAAATACAGGAAGGATGTTTACAACATAATATGATAATCGCAGAATCTCACATTTTATCATCTTCATAGCCATAACGGATAATACTTGATGTTAACATCAACAGGATCCCTCTTCAGGGAGTACTTGTAGAATGTATACGGCTTGTCAACCTGAAATACATTCAATAACAAAACTACTATTTAATACAATGGGGTTCACTGGAAAGTACGAGATGGTCTATGAGCTGTTTCAATCAGATATGTCATAACATATTACTAGCTAATAGAATTACATTATTATATTATTATGATGTACCGATGTACATATGGTATTTGCGTGCAGGAATTCTGCGTTATCATATAATGGATAGGACAGAGAAAAATTCTCTCCGACACCAGGACTCGAACCCGAGTTTTCAGCTCTACATGCTGGTGCTTTATCCACTAAACCACACTGGATTCCAGTTCGGAACTGGAATGCTTGGTTATCATCATCATCATCATCATTATCATCATCATCATCATTATTATTATTATTATTATTATTATTATTATTATTATTATTATCATTAGGTTAAGGATAATCAATAATCATGCAATAAGTAAGCAATTATGTCCTTACAAATTAAAAAAAATTACCTATAATTGTCAAAATATGGCTTTCAATCTTCAAAAAGTGTATTTCAGCTGAATTGTACAGAAAATGTGGACTAAGGCGTACTAACTTCTAGTGGCAAATCACTTACCCTATACGAGTGCTGAATTTTCTTAGAAACTTGCAGTTCATTGTAAGCATTGTAAGTTATGGTACTGTTCCTATTGTGGCTTTTTAGGATGTGTGGCTTGTTCTCTTTCTCTCGCCGAACATTCTCAATTTTCACTGCAGGCTTATATTTGACTTGAGATGACTCCATAACTGGAACTTCGGAAGGAGTGCTATGATCCAGAACAGGTGCCCAACGCCATGTTTCCTGCTTTGCTGAAATGCATACATACAAATGATTAAGATGTACGAGTGACTAGTCTGTCACAGTTAGAAAATGTTATGTTTTATTTAACGACGCTCGCAACTGCAGAGGTTATATCAGCGTCGCCGGATGTGCCGGAATTTTGTCCCGCAGGAGTTCTTTTACATGCCAGTAAATCTACTGACATGAGCCTGTCGCATTTAAGCACACTTAAATGCCATCGACCTGGCCCGGGATCGAACCCACAACCTTGGGCATAGAAGGCCAGCGCTATACCAACTCGTCAACCAGGTTGACTCACAGTTAGAAACCAGCACAACTATTTAAAAAATAAAATTTCAATTAGCTGATGTATGTAATCACGCCAAGTCACTGACGTTGTTCAGATACAACTATGCAGTAAGTGACAGTATGTATTTTTGAAGTTCTTAAAAAAATTAATTAATTAATAATTTCTTAATTTCTCCTTCCAGAGGAGTATCAATCATGTTTTTTTGACATAAAATTAACTAAGAGTTGCATATTCGTTGTAATTTGTGATTCCCTCACTAGAGGCCCCAAACTTTTGTCTATAAACCTGCCATTTACTTAATGTTTGTCTTGAAATTTTGTATGCACATACCTTCAACAATGCAAAACAGGATCTAACCCCTCGCAATAGTTTGGACTCTTCCAATGACCTTGATTGATTTTTGTTCCACTACACTGCATCTCGGTAGTGTTGGCTCGAATGTCTAGGGATTAACAATGTACACAATCGAAGAGTGCATGTTCCTCGTTTGTAAATACTGGCAAACGGGTTCATTTAAAGCATGTCAAAGGGCATTTCAGATTAAATTTGGTATGAGATTTGTACCTTCAAAGTGTTGTATCTAGAAATTGGTAAGAAAGTTAGAAACAACAGGAAGCCATGTCACACAGCATTCAGGAGACCGGAAATTGTCTGAAGAGACAATACAGGATGTAAAAGAGCAATTACTGGAGTCACCATCAGAATCATTGCGAAGACTTTCCCAAGAAACTATTCTCCCATATTCCACGTGTCAAAAAGCTGCAAAAAAATCAAAACCATGCACTTACCGCGTGTCATATGTTCAAGAATTGCAAGCGTCGGACCATGGAAAATGTGTGCGGTTTTGTTTATTGTTTCAAAATTTAAATTTATTGAAGGGAAAAGTGTACAGAAGTAAACCTCACACAATCGCAGCCCTGAAAGAAGCTATATATCAAGAGATTGTAGCCATTACCGGCATCACTTTAAGAGAAAAGTATTCCAGAATTGTAGAGACGTGTACAAGAGTGCTTGGATGTGGAAGGGGACTATTTTCAGCATCGGGTATGAACAGATCTTGTTTTACAAAACTAAAGTCCGTAGTAATCTATTCAATTAGATACAGTACTAACATCACCTTTAAGAGCATCGTGACATTCATTTTTTTCTCGAGTACTCTTCATATATCAGGCTTCACTCCATCTCATATTACCAGCAGCTTACAGTAGTCACAGCTATAGAAGCTGAATAATAGCAGTGTTGCCACTAATTTTCGAATGCCCTATGTAGGCCTATTTAATAAATCAACATTCAATCAACAAAACTTTTTCAAATACCGTTTTATCATTCCGTGTTCCTAGCTTTCTCCAATCTTACCTATTTTCTGCCTTGCTCTTTGTCTCCTCTTATCATTATGCTCCAGTATTCTTGTCCGTGATTTTTTCTTCCCCTTCAAAATAGTTAGTAGGAATAACTGCTCTTGAAATTGTGAAATAAAAAAGTTGCATGTCTGCAGGGTGCGAATTAAGAATTCTGATTGGGGGGGGGGGGGGGGGAATAGAATCCTAGATAGAGAATACCACACATAAAATTATTATTATCCTCATTCGATACAGCTCAACACTTCGCCGCATTGAGTTGCTTGTCTTGCATCTTGATTATAATAATAAACATATCCCTGAGCAGGCTTAAGATAAGATGTGTAATTCCTAAGTTATTGATTGTTGTCAGCTTGTCGGAGATGATAATAATACATCAATATTATTTTCTTTGCTTACTTTATACTGTGCTTTATAAAGTATACTCATATTAAAACAATTATATTTTGTGAGGTGGGATAGAAGTTATCCCTGGCGGGGATGTTAATATGAATTTATGAGAGGGGGGATAACTTTACAGCAAGGAGGGGAAATCCCCCTCCCCCCCGTTAATTCGCACCCTCATGTCTGAATATTTCCACTATTAAGAAAAATGTTAAAATGTTACATACATATTTAGGTTTCGTGTTCATTACTGAGAATGTCCAATACAGAGAAGTTAATTTTTCATAAGAGCAATTATGAGTCTACTGAGGAATTTTAAATTGTCCGTTAAGGAAAAATTTATTATACAAGTTTTGCCGCATTTTCGAGAGAAAAAAATTAAGAAACTGGAGAAAAATTAAGACAAGTGTCTTCGAGAAAAACTGTTGCCCATAATTAACAGGTTCAAGCTTGGTTCTGAACTATAATGACATAAGTTGCAAACTGGTCACAGTGAAATGACTTACATAACGGTATTGTATTGTCCAGATGTGAAACTGAAGATTCTATGTCTTTTGCAGTCATCACGTTCTCCACAAGTGGAAATAGTTTCCTGTGACAAACAGAATATAGTATCAGAGAAATGGAAATATAGTAGTTGAACTCTTAATATTTGGCAACGATTTCGGTATTTTTCAATACAGAGAGACATATTTTACTTTCAAGTTCAGTTAATGTTATAAAGGAAATGTCCAAACTCCAGCAGTAAAGATGCACTCTGTTTACACTACTAATTACTTACTTACTTACAAATGGCTTTTAAGGAACCCGAAGGTTCATTGCCGCCCTCACATAAGCCCGCCAGCGGTCCCTATCATGTGCAAGATTAATCCAGTCTCTATCATCATACCCCACCTCCCTCAAATCCATTTTAATATTATCCTCCCATCTACGTCTCGGCCTCCCTAAAGGTATTTTTCCCTCCGGTCTCCCAACTAACACTCTATATGCATCTCTGGATTCGCCCATACGTGCTACATGCCCTGCCCATCTCAAACGTCTGGATTTAATGTTCCTAATTATGTCAGGTGAAGAATACAATGCGTGCAGTTCTGTGTTGTGTAACTTTCTCCATTCTCCTGTAACTTCATCCCGCTTAGCCCCAAGTATTTTCCTAAGCACCTTATTCTCAAACACCCTTAACCTATGTTCCTCTCTCAGAGTGAGAGTCCAAGTTTCACAACCATATAGAAGAACCGGTAATATAACTGTTTTATAAATTCTAACTTTCAGATTTTTGGACAGCAGACTGGATGATAAGGGCTTCTCAACCGAATAATAACACGCATTTCCCATATTTATTCTGCGTTTAATTTCCTCCAGAGTGTCATTTATATTTGTTACTGTTGCTCCAAGATATTTGAATTTTTCCACCTCTTCGAAGGATAAATCTCCAATTTTTATATTTCCATTTCGTACAATATTCTGGTCACGAGACATAATCATATACTTTGTCTTTTCGGGATTTACTTCCAAACCGATTGCTTTACTTGCTTCAAGTAAAATTTCCGTGTTTTCCCTAATCGTTTGTGTATTTTCTCCTAACATATTCACGTCATCCGCATAGACAAGAAGCTGATGTAACCTGTTCAATTCCAAACCCTGCCTGTTAGCCTGAACTTTCCTAATGGCATATTCTAGAGCGAAGTTAAAAAGTAAAGGTGATAGTGCATCTCCCTGCTTTAGCCCGCAGTGAATTGGAAAAGCATCAGATAGAAACTGACCTATATGGACTCTGCTGTATGTTTCACTGAGACACATTTTAATTAATCGAACTAGTTTCTTGGGAATACCAAATTCAATAAGAATATCATATAATACTTCCCTCTTAACCGAGTCATATGCCTTTTTGAAATCTATGAATAACTGATTCACTGTAGCCTTATACTCCCATTTTTTTCTCCATTATCTGTCGAATACAAAAAATCTGATCAATAGTCGATCTATTATGCCGAAAACCGCACTGATGATCCCCAATAATTTCATCTACATACGGAGTTAATCTTCTCAAAAGAATATTGGACAAAATTTTGTACGACGTCAACAAAAGTGATATTTCTCGAAAGTTACCACAGTTGGTTTTGTCCCCCTTTTTAAAAATAGGTACAATTATGGACTCCTTCCATTGTTCTGGTACAATTTCCTTTTCCCAAATAGCAAGTACAAGTTTATAAATTTCGCTATATAATGCACTTCCACCCTCTTGTATTAATTCTGCTGGAATTTGATCGATACCTGGAGACTTGTACTTTTTCAGATTTTCTATCGCAATTTCGACTTCTGAAGGTGTGGGTTCGGGTATAAATGGCTCAGCAGTTTGTATTTCAATTTCGTCCCGATCATTTCTATTTGGCCTATGTACATTTAGTAGTTGCGCAAAATAGTTTTTCCATCTGTTTAGGATTGATGGAGAGTCTGCAAGCAAGTCACCAGTCTCATCCTTGATCACGTTTACCCTTGGCTGATATCCGTTCTTAAATTCCTTTATACCCTTATATAAATCTCGAATGTTTTTATTCTTACTATTTGTTTCTACCTCATTCAGTTTTTCCTTCAAGTAACCTCTCTTTTTATTCCTAAGTGTACGACTTGCTTCCCGTCTTTCATTGAAATAATTATCTCTCTTCTCCTCAACTGGATCCTGTAAGAATTTCAATTTTGTCTGTTTCCTTCTTTCTACTACCATACAACAATCTCCATCAAACCACGGTTTCTTTTTCTTAGTTTCATAATAACCTATGCTCTGCTCAGCTGCAATTTTGATACTATCTCTGATATTTTCCCACTAGGCTACAAAAATTGAATTGTCTTGACTAAAAAACATAGCGATTTCTGTGTTTTAAAACTGCTAAATGTAAAAATAGATGAATATGTTTTGTTACATCTAGTACACTTCTGATAGTATGTCATTTCGTTTTAATTGTCCTTCTCAAAGGCACTCCAAACTATTTTATTCTTCTGTGTACTCCCCTTCTGTTTTCTTGTTTCATGCAGCCCACCTGGTGACCTTACTGGAGGAGAAGCAGCATCAAGACTCAGAAGAAAGAAAGTCGATTGCTTGCTATTGTGTGTTCACAAAATACTTAATACATCGCTTAAAGAAACCACAAGTAGCTATATTGTTTGCAACTAACCATTTACTGTAGTTATTATGCATTAGTGACTGTGTAACTATCAGTAACAGATTATTTGCTAAGTGACTAGCGTATTATACAGAATGAACCGTAAGTAATGTAATTAATTTCAGGAGGTTATTCTTTGAGATATTTCAAACAAAAAAGTTTAATTTTAATTTTTTCTTGATAAAAAATTTTAGAAACTTTAATATCGAAGGTAACGATTAAGGAAAAAAAATATTTCCCGAAGGAATACGTAAAAGGTCCTAGACTATGTTCTTGATGTAGGTCTTTAAAACATTCCAGTAAAATGATCATGCAGATATTTAATTAATTATATATTTTATTATGTAAATGCTTTACGGTTGTAAAAAATAATTATGCAAATTTGATATTATTTTTACAAGTAATTCTTAGCTATTTTAATATTCAGAATAGTGTTTTATAAAGTTTAATGTATGTATATTAGGCATAAAATGTTGTGTCCGTTTAGGTTTTATAGTAGCTCAGATATAAAAAAAAAATGAATTTCACTAAATTTCTGCAGGCCAATGATGTTCCTCCCCCCTTAAATACCAGTTTGACTTATTGTCTATCTTGTTGTATGAAACCGCATGTTGGAAAAATATGCTGGACTGAAGCATTGTTTTTATTTTTCTGAAAAATAAAAATCTAAGATCTATTAGGACTTACCTAGGAGAAGATTTACAGACTTCTTAAACTTAAATGCATACCTTCTGTAGTAAATTTTCTGGAGCTCTGTTTTTGTGTTCTGGAGTTCTCCTTCTGTAATGAAGGAAGAAAAGCTTCTTTTATTAACAAGAAAACGAACTACACACACTTTGTGTACGAGTATTTGCTGAAACAAATATTTGTTATTTTTCTGTAATATTTTTGTATCTCGATGAGAAAAGAAGGAAGGGGATAGTTAATGGACGAAAGTTTTAAAAATGGTATAAATGTTGGAGCACAGAAAGTATTTGTTACCAGGGACGCCATTTTGCCATGATGATGATGATGATGATGATGATGAGGAGGAGGAGGAGGAGGAGGAGGAGGAGGAGAAGGAGGAGGAGAAGGAGGATGAGGAGAAGTAACAGAGGAAGTGGGGAAATGAAACGTGTGGAAGGAATATACAAGTACATACAGGCTCAAGGTAGGCAATGTAAAAGAAACATTTTGCTGAACTCAAATCAAAAATAATTTTGACTTATCACACTTTTTTGCCTACAACATCAAATTTCGAAAATGTCTTTAAAACTACAATTCTTCGATTTTATGTAACTGTACCGTATTGCATTTTATGTTCAGAAATATGTGAACACTGAATATACCTTGTTATGTAACTTAGGCTACATAAATAAGCAAAGGAACCAAGTGATATACCAAGAATGTGTTTATTGTGTTCGGGATGGATAATTAGCTCACTTAACATGAATATGATCTGCGTACTTCCAATTTCGCGCTTCTGAAGTAATTCCTTTTCCCAGTGCATCGAAAGCTTCAAAGCAGTCTCCATATAATCCGAGATAAGACTTTCTTGCATTAGTTGAGTTTTGCTAATCGCCTCTGGTTTCTTTCTCTTCTTGCTACATTCTGGGCTCTTTTGGACTGGTGATATTCTACAAAAAAAATATACATATAAATAGATAATCGAAATTGTCACATTAATTCACCAATAAATTCCACTTTTTCCATGAAGCAGACAATGATTTTAAGTTCAGTGTGAAATGTACCAGAGAGATTAATAATATTAGTACGGTATATACAATGTTAAATATGCAGGTGATTAGTGAATTTTATTATAACTTTCCAGAAATTTTACTTTAAAAGTACGGTAACGTACTTACTGAGGAAAACTGAGCTATACGTATTGGCAGTGCTTTTATGTGTTATGAAAGTTAGAAATTGAGGAAGGGAGATGAAAAAAAAAAAAGAGTCTTAAGAAATATTTCTCAAACACTTGTGCAAATTGCTATTCAGACACATTTTCAATGCACTTCAAAAGAATGCCCTTCTTATTGAATATTTTAACAAGGAAATTGCGAGATTTCAAGAACAGCTTTCGTCACAAAGAAATTATTTTGAAGCAGTATGGGAAAAGTCAAACAACATGAAATAGATGAACCTCCTGCAAAAAGATTTGTGGTGACTTAATGTGAAATACGAAATCACACAACATATTCACACAAATAACTGAACAACTTGGTATTATTACTAAATTGGAACTTATGGCTCTATTGAATGAAGACAAATTTTTTGACACCCTATTAAATAAACTTAATGCAAATCCATACACTAAAGATAAGAAATTACGGTAGCTGACTGTTTTCTATTCTTCCTCTGAATTTGATAATGACCTGTGCATAAACTGGTACCATATATGAATAAGTACCAATAATATTCATAATATTTTGAATGAAACTTACATACTGGCTTCACTAATTCTATCAATACCGACTACAACTGAATCAGTGGAGAGATTATTTTCAGCATCAAGAAGAAAACATAATTATATCAGAGCACCCCACAACAGAAATTTAGCAAATTTAGTCCTTTTGGAATATTATCCATCGAAAAAACTAAGATTATTATTTTCATTTTATGACGATGTTATAAAGGAATTTACCATTCAAAACAAAAGAGCAGAATTCACATTTAAATAAACAGTGATATGGTGAATTTCCGACAAATTCTTCTGAATTTTATTGTGTATATAAAGGCATATACTTTATTGCATAAAACAACATGAAACTAAAATCTTCAGCTCCAATTACTGCACCATTACCATAAATATATGTAAACTATTTCTTCATTCTTTATGAAAATTCCAGAGAAGGCATCAATATGGCTGAGTTTTGTTCACGCCATACATACAGTACTTCATTATTTTAATTGTTATTTTTATTACGTTATTTCAAGTATAATAAAAATGTACCAGTAACAATTTGTTTGTGGGTAACTAGTGTATAGTACTCAGGTATAGCGCTAACCCTACTGATCAATATACATAAAAATGGAGTTAAGCAGCATGCCCTTTACAAAATTCCAGGATATGCCCTGTTCTTTTCATTTCAATGCTAACGTAGTATTGTATATGGCCATTAATATTAATTCCATGTCAGTTATTCTGCGAGTATACCTACAGGTATTTGGTTCTGTGCAAGGAGAACTGAAAAACTGACAATCAAAGGGAAAGTTGTTGCATATGTAGATTCATTCTATAACATGACGATGTCATATTCAGGCTTTGTATACTGGTTTTGACAAACAACAACAACAATAATAATAATAATAATAATAATAATAATAATAATAATAATAATAATAATAATAATAATAATAATAATAATCCAGCTTTGGGGGTTGGACGAAGGGCTAACAAAGCATCACAGTAAAAAAACAGATTGTTACGAAATCCCAACATAAGCATGACCACAGCAAAGGAATATATAAAAATTGGAAATTTATCCTTTGAAGAAGTGGAGCAACAGTAACAAACATAAATGAAAGTCGGGAGGAAATTAAACTCAGAATAAATATGGGAAATGCCTGTTATTATTCAGTTGAGAAGCTTTTGTCATCTAGTCTGCTCACGAAAAGCTGGAAGTTAGAAATTATAAAACAGTTATATTACCGGTTGCTCTGTATGGTTGTGAAACTTGGACTCTCACTTTAGGAGAGAGGAACGGAGGTTGAGTGTGTTCGAGAATAAGGAGATTAGGAAAATATTTGGGGCTAAGAGAGATGAAGTTACAGGAGAATGGAAAAAGTTACACAACACAGAACTGCACGCATTGTATTCTTCACCTGACATAATTAGGAACATTAAATCCAAATGTTTGAGATGGGCAGGACATGTAGAACGTATGGGAGAATCCAGAAATACATATAAAGTGTTAGTTAGGAGACCAGAGAGAAAAAAGATCTTTGAGGAGCCCAAGACATAGATGGGAGGATAATATTAAAATGGATTTGAGGGAAGTGGGATATGATGATAGAGACTGGATTAATCTTGCTCAGGATATGATTATTATTATTATTATTATTATTATTATTATTATTATTATTATTATTATTATTATTTGTTTCTTTGAAAAATGGTAATACATATGCCACACCTTTTCTTTCCAGGCAGAAGTATACTTCGTGAACTCTTCTTCACAATTTTCCTCACAGCATCCTCCAGAATTGATTTTCTACGTGGCTGCAGTGCTGAAAATATTATAACAAGACATGAAATCACAAGTTATACCAGTAATCAAAATGTATAGTATTTTTGTGAACTAGAAAAAGGCTTCTGACAGAGACAATTGGAATAAATATATGGGGATCCTGAAGAAAATTGGGCTTAGAAAGAGAGAAGGCTATTCAGTAATCTTGAGAAGAAATGACAGAGAAAAGTTGAATAGGGAGAGAAGTACGACAAGCATGCCTTTTGTAACCTACATTGTTCAACATCTACTTGCAGGATTTAGTGAAGAACTGCTTTCAGAGCATGGAGGAGTGATAGTAGGAGGAAGAAAAATAAAGTGCATAATATTTACTGATGATATGGCGTTGTTAGCAAAAGAGGAGATGATTCTAAGGGATATGTTACTGGAGCTAAATGACAGCTGTGAAAAGTATGGGATGAAGATAAATGATAATGAAAAAAGACGAAGGACATGATTACTGGAAGAAAAATAAAGAAGGTAAACATGCGAATTCGAAAAGAGGCAGTAGAACAAGTGAACAGCTTCAAATATTTTCGGTGTACTATAAGCACTAACATGAGCTGCTGCCAGAAAGTCAAAAGGGAGCTTTTAATAGAATGGGAGCATCTTCTTTGGACATCTGGAAAGAGAACTGAGGAAGAGTCCGAAGAGACTAGTAAAGTGCTTTGTGTGCAATGTGGTATTGTATGGGGCAGAAACATGGACATTACGACGAAGTGAAGAACCACTAGAAGCATTTGAAATGTGGATGTGGAGAAGAATAGAGCGTGTGAAATGGACAGACAGAATAAGAAATGAAGCTGGGTTAAACCCTAGATCATATATATATATATATATATATATATATATATATATATATATATATATACTATGATCTAGGGTGAAACGAATGCTGAGATAGTTTCCTTCCCATTACAATTATGCACCTTCAGCTGTCTTACATGTCATACCAATATACTTTAGGTGGCATTACTAAACTTTCACGCTAGTTTCCAATTTTTCAGCATGAATTTCAAAACATATATCATTACTTGTAATATGCCAATGGTGGGCTTATGTGAGAGTGGCAATGAACCTCTAGGTTCCTTAAAAGCAAGTAAGTAAGTAAGTACTTGTAATATGAGAATTCCCGCAGGATTATTGGTAGTTATATGCGTTATCGAAATAGCAGCCTTAGGTGTTTATGTTAATCTTACTTCGCTGTTAAGTTTTCGTACTGCCAAACAATAAGCGTGTGCAATGAGACGAATGTACCAGATGTAGTGAAGCCAACCATCGCAGATCACAGGTAATTTACTACATTTTCGAACATTTTTTTTTCTTAAAAAAAATACGAATAGAATCCTTGACTTTTAAAATCCATCTCCATAAAAATATCTCTTGCAAATTTGACCATTTTCAATTCCAAAATCACCGGAACTACCTAAACGCTCGTTTTTCCGTAAAACTGAATGTGCTTCATTTCTCCAATACTGTAACTCATTTTAAGTGTTAATGCTTGGGGTCATCGAAGTCTATGATCGAAATGCACCGTGAAAAAAAGAAACCATTTCTGCCTAATCAAATGTGTTTACTAACAGTCGAATCAACCTATACAAAAAAAATACTGAAGCCTTAATATTTTTTTAAAGAATTGTATGCCATAGTCATTGCAATGTTTTATTGTAAACTTAGGCTAATTATTCTAAATTTTATTTCACGAAATACGTTACATAAAAACAGTGTATCTCGAGTTATAGAAAGAAAACATACATACGTTTAAGATTATGGAATTTCTTCCAAGAGGAAAGTTTAGAGGATCCACGATTATGCTGAAAATAAAAAAGTAATTAATAGTCAATAAATTATTTTCAAAAGTAACACAGCATCTCGCTAAGACTATCATTAACAGTAACAATCAACAAACTCACCTGATTTGGCTTCATATTACCCGCCATCCACCCATGAGAAATCTTCGCATAAGCGTTCATAGATGGCGAATCATGTCCAAAGAGTACAGACTCGCGTATCTTCTCTGCCTCCTCCTCCTTCTTATTCTTCTTCTTCCTCTTCTTGCGGTGGTCGCGGTTGTTTTAACAATATACAAACAATGTAATCTCTTCGACCAATTATGTAACAATTCATTCTTGTTAAACGTGTTCAAATATTGGAGTTTTCGTTGTTTTAACACGATTGGAAGGAGTTTTGTGCACTATATATTGCTATAAGTGAAAAAATGGTAATTATATTTAGTAATTATAATAATTATAGGCCTACCTACTCTATTTCATACGTAATATTATAAGTATAGATAGAAATATAATAAGTTACGAGAAATTGTTTTGCTAGAGCGATTAATTTTCGATGCTGTATTTGTTACATATTAATATAGGCCCAAAACGCATTTAATTATATTTATATATGATATGAATATGTAATGTTTTAGCGAATTAATATTAGTTTTCATATGTGCAATTAAAACAAAGCTGTAATTAGTAACATTAGCACTGCGAGTAGAAACTTTTCCTTTCAATTGTTAAGGTAGGCTACCTATATTTAAGGAAGTGATATTTTAAGCTGAAAATTTGCTTTTAGTTAACAGACTTCTTTCTATTACAATGATGTACCGAAGTACATATGATATTTCCGTGCAGGAATTCTGCATTACGATATGATGAAGAATGGGCAGAATGGAGAAAAATTCTTTCCGGTACTGGGACTCGAACCCGAGCTTTCAACTTTATGTGCAGAAGCTTTATCCACTAAGCCACACCGAATTCGAGTTCCGATGCCAGATTGAATCCTTCTCAGTTCTCTCTCGTTAGTCAACTGTTCGAAGACAGGTCTGAACCTCACAAGTGATACAACAATGCACCACTTATGAGGCAACTAAGCCAGGAGATAATGGAATAGGGTGGCCAGTTCCTTTCTCCCTCCATTGTATACATTGCCGATTAGCTATATACCATATTACACTAATCAGACTTCAGATGTATATCACGTATACAATTTCTTCCTCTGAGACATATTGTCAAGCGAGATGTAGGTCTACTGCCTGATAATAGACGTACATACGAGTATCAATCAGTATCACATTCGATGTTGCTCTGGTGATATTTAAACATTAGGCCTTCAAAGTTCAATAGAAATAGAACCTTGTTTACAGCACAGGTACCGTACATTAGAATAGCCATCTGGGATCGAACACATGGCAAATGCACTCAAACCTCTTCTCAGTTTATATGTAGCTGACCTTGTATGACGTTAGGCTTATTTGGGTTAAGTATTACATTACAGATAATTTTGGTTTCTTTAGTTTCTTGTTATCACTCGGGAGATTCATACTGATATTAAGAGACTTGCTGATATGCATTTTATTTGTGGAAAAGCATATGGATATGAAATAAAAGTTGCAAGGCTTTATCATTCATAATATAATTTATGGTACCAAATAGCCAGTACCGGTACCATGTTTATAAGAATTTACCAACATTTGTAGTAACAGAGAGTCTGTAACCAAACATCAGAATGATGGCCTGGAGTTCAATGCTAGCTAGCTACACAGACTACATGTTTGGAAGCTTGCGATTAACCAATGGGATGTTTTTGAGCATGGATTCCTTTATGCAAATTGTTCATATGGATCACCTCTATCACTCCTAAAAGTTTGTAATAAAGTCACAAAATCACTTGGTATACTCTAATTATTTCATTCCTCCATATTTTAATTATTTTGCAATATATTCTTGATCATACATGTTTATTATTGCTTTAATTGGCAATTGTCTATAAGTATTGGTAAGCTTATCTATTGTTTATCCAACTTATCACTTTTCACTGATAAAAAATAATATGAACACCAAAATGGTTTTGACAGAGATGGTGTGAGAAGAAAAATTAATGTATCGGTAAAGAATAACATCCTTGGTCTAGAACTATCACTACCAATGCTGTTTGTATCTTAGTTCTTTACCTCTAGAAGAGACGAACAAAAACAGTGAAAGGTGGACGAAATTGGTCTATCGAACATACCTGGTATTCGCCTTAATGTGGTAACAATGTGACTCAAATATAGGTCTATGTGTGCAGACAGAACATTTTATTTTATGAAATTGCAGATACTTTCATCATTATGAAAATAGGCATTTATTCGCTCCTCCCTACACGAAACCTATATTTCCAACTGTAGTACCTGTCACCTCATATAACTCAAAGTTGAGACATAAATCTGAATTTAATATGAATTTATTATAGATAGAATAATCACTGTATGTTTTGTAGCGTGAATGTCTGTCAATTCACATTGGGCAAGCTGGAGCCCAGATTGGCAATGCTTGCTGGGAACTGTACTGCCTGGAACATGGGATACAGCCTGATGGACAGATGCCTTCAGACAAGACCGTGGGAGGTGGTGATGACAGCTTCAACACTTTCTTCAGCGAGACAGGAGCAGGAAAGCATGTTCCGAGGGCAGTGTTTGTGGATTTAGAACCCACTGTTGTTGGTTCGTATGTTATTACGCTGTTGCTTTTATAAGAAGTAAGGACAATAAATGTCACGGAAATGTTAGAATCTACTCTCTCAAGGACTTCAAATAGTGATATATCATAAGTTAGGGCTATTTAATAAACTCTAGGCTTTTTTTCAATTTTGTTAATATAACTTAATATAAAATTAATATATTGAAATTGATTCTGGAAATATGTAATTCCAGAAAAAATGGCGCGTCTAATTTCACTAAGTTCCAGATACAATGCATTGCGCATATGCAGTAAACAAGCGCGCCTGTATATACGCTACTTGTGGACAGTCTTGTAAAACTTGTTGCCTACATACTGGTACAGGTGGACTCTCATCAAGACTCGAGCCAATTATTTTTTATTTTTTTTTTTTATTTATTTATTTTTTTTTTTCTGGAACTGTACATAACTTATATAATATCACAATCAATTACAAACATTTGTGTAAGCTTTTGAATGTTTCGACCTAATGGTTACTTGCAGATGAAATCCGCACAGGAACATATCGTCAGTTATTCCATCCCGAACAACTGATAACTGGGAAAGAAGATGCTGCTAACAACTATGCCAGAGGACATTACACAATTGGGAAGGAAATTGTGGACCTGGTGCTGGACCGAATTCGCAAGTTGGCAGACCAATGTACTGGGATGCAAGGCTTCCTGATCTTCCACTCATTTGGCGGAGGTACTGGCTCAGGTTTCACATCTCTGCTCATGGAAAGATTGTCCGTGGATTATGGGAAGAAAAGCAAGTTGGAATTTGCCATATATCCAGCCCCTCAGGTAAGTCTGTACTTCTATGTTTATATACTTACATAACAATTTTATTTTTTAGAAACTTGTTAAATCCATTGAAGAATGCCGCCATGCTGTAACTATTTATAAATTTATATTAATACATTAAACTACAGTGACACTGTTTTGTTATGCCACAGGGTTATTTGCCGCATTGCCCGCCGCTAGGAGCTTATCTTTGGCAAAGCGGCCACCCAATCTGCCAGCACTGAAACATTTAGTGTAGGAATTTGTACTTACCCAGCTCAAAATAAGTGTTGAAAATGTCCCCCACCAACTGCTACACACTATTGACACCTTCTTAGGAAATTGTTAATTACTTGAGGTAGTTCTGCTTCACTGATTGACTCGATTTCAGCTTTTTTATAGTCTTTAAGCTCATTCATTGTAAAACAGAAGTAAGTTACGAGTCCGCTCATCAGGAACAAAATTACTTATATTAAAATTACAAATCTTTAACTCAATGTACTTTCATTTATACAAGAACAAGAGTGAGACTGAAGTAACTTAATATTGTCAGGAGTGTAGAAAATATAAGTACTGAAATTTACACATATACAGAGTGTCTAGGACGAACTATACCGATAAGAAAGTTCTAAAACTTAATAACCAATAAATTAATTCAAATGCACTTTTGCTGCAAAAAACAGAGGAACTCTTCAAGTTTTTATGCTGATCAATTAATCTCCACATGTGCACCTCGTGTGGCTCAGCAGCTTCATGAAGTCGGAAATATCAGCAACAGTGAATTAAATAACAGTGTCGCTAACATAAAACTTAATAATTGAACAGCTGATGTAAATCGAGGAATGGAATTACTGTGTTGCCACTATAAAAACTTGCCAGTTCCTCTATCCCCAGCAGCAAACAGTATTTAGCTAGATAAATTCGTTGTCGAGTTATAGAACTTTCTTATCGGTAATTTTGACCCAGGACACTGTGTATAATAACATGAAAAATAACTAATATATTTATGGTGATTAACTTCAAAATTCCGCAAGTGTGAATGTTTTCAGCTTTGTAGAGTAGGCTGTAATTTATGTTATTTGCAATACGCTGATTAGGTCTCAATGCTTTAGGATGTTCTGGATCCATCTCTGTTCACCACCACCACCTCCTCATGGTGAGGTGGTAGTAATACTGTGGAACGTGTTTCAGGTATCAACTGCTGTAGTGGAGCCCTACAACTCAATCCTGACTACACACACCACCTTGGAGCATTCAGACTGCGCCTTCATGTGTGACAACGAGGCCATCTACGACATCTGCCGTCGTAACTTAGACATTGAGCGTCCTACTTACACTAATCTGAATCGACTGATCAGTCAGATTGTGTCGTCTATCACAGCCTCTTTGCGCTTTGATGGAGCCTTGAATGTGGATCTCACAGAGTTCCAGACCAACTTGGTGCCATACCCTCGCATACACTTCCCCCTCGTTACTTATGCCCCTGTAATTTCTGCAGAGAAGGCTTACCATGAGCAACTGTCGGTAGCAGAAATCACGAATGCTTGCTTTGAACCAGCAAATCAAATGGTGAAGTGCGACCCTCGGCACGGGAAGTACATGGCATGCTGCATGCTATATCGTGGAGATGTCGTGCCAAAAGATGTTAACGCTTCCATCGCCACCATCAAGACAAAACGTACAATTCAATTTGTGGACTGGTGCCCAACTGGCTTTAAAGTTGGAATTAACTACCAACCACCTACAGTTGTTCCTGGCGGTGATTTAGCAAAGGTGCAACGTGCAGTATGCATGCTGGCAAACACAACAGCCATTGCCGAAGCATGGGCACGCCTTGACCACAAATTTGATTTAATGTATGCCAAACGAGCTTTCGTGCATTGGTATGTAGGAGAGGGTATGGAGGAAGGTGAATTTTCCGAGGCTCGTGAAGATCTGGCTGCGTTGGAGAAGGATTATGAAGAAGTTGGTATGGATTCTGTTGAAGGCGAAGGAGAAGGAGCTGAAGAGTACTAAAATGTTGCTCAAGTTTTACTTTCGTTTGTTTGAGATTTAGTTTTAAGTATCTTTTCTCTTTTTTTTACCTTTAACATTGTCTTGTTTTTTCTTCTTCTTTATTTGTTATAGACTTAATGCGTTTGAAGTGTTACTGTATATTTTAAAATAAATCTCAATTATAGACATTCAAGTAACTAAAAACATTTTTTTCTGTAGATCACCAGCTCTAAGTAATGAACATTGAAGGTAATCTTCAAAAACAATCTCTGTTAAAAAGTAGATATTATTTAGTTCAATGAAGAAATCAAAATAATGGTTTCTATAGTACAAAACATGTACAAGCTCACATAAATATTAGTAAAGAGCTTATTTCAAAATTCAAAACAAACAAGGCTCTGGGGACCAAGTCACAGTGGTATAACTGTTCCACCAAAATGGAGAAAATGCCATTTCAGCATGCATGAGTCCCCTAATTGATGAAGAGGGAATATGGTCGATGGAGTTGTCTGATAATCCTCTTAGATAGGTCAGATCATATGGACCCGCTAACCAATGACAGGTGTGGTCCTCCAAACAGTTTGGGAGCTGTGTGTGTAGGTATAACTGCCATAACATAAAACTATGGTGCCTACATTAAAACATAAATACTTTTTTGCTACATTACTCTCCCATTTTGGAAAGCAAGAGAGCCAAGAACTTAGCATTAGTTAACAACAACATGGTATTAAGATATCCACAATTTAATCTTCATTTCAGATTAGGATATCAAAGAAAAAGCCCCACTATCCCAACGTCTTCTTCATACAACACGACAAACCTTCTATATCAAAACTAGAAAATCATAGTAGACCAACTCTTGTGTTCGAATATGACCATTGACAATGACAGCTCCTCGTAAATGTGTTGGTTTAAAGCAGCGTTTTGACGAAACAGGCTGTACACTTCCACCGGTCCATCAGCATCTCTTTGTATCTGTGAATTTCTTTCAACATTACTAATATGACTTTTATTCCAAGCACAATTAAAGAAATCTTTGGCAGTATTAACAATCATAAGGCAGGACGCCACACATTCTACAGTTTTTTCATCATTCCTCCCACATCATTCATGGCACCTTTGCCATGAGAAATGGCAAAGAAATGTCACTTCCAAATGAGCAGAAAGTCATCCATGAAGAAAATTAAATTACACAAATTGTACTTGTCCTTAAATTGCACGGCACAACCATTCTGAGAAACTTTTACAACTTTCAGTTCCTTTAATTCTTCTTTGAGACATTTAATTTTTTTCTTTAGGAGAGACATAAACAGATAGTAATTATCGTGTAATAGGCGTTTTGGAGTATCAGGGGAGATGACATTTTTATTTAATTAAGGTTTATTTTCTTTTATATATTAAAAGTTATTAAACCAGCAAGTTTATCCACCCTGGTCGTGATTTGGGTTGCCTATTTAAATAATGTGGACGGCATTCCTGGGACATGGAAACAAACCTTGATCCTCCTTTTTATAATGGTGAGGAGAAGGATGAAAGGGAAGAAGAGGCAGCAACGGCAGAAATAGCAGCAGTAGCAGCAGTCACTGCTGTTATCAAGACATTCTTGTCATTAAACAATGTGATATTTGTAATGGAATATTAACCATCTTCTTCTCAGACACACTGGAATAAAACACCAACTATATTGTAAATAATACCAGAAACAACACTCAGTTGTTGAAGTGGCAAGCCGTTTCCTTAACAATCAGTGCTGTGAAGAAATTTTTCACTTTCCTACTACACATCTGGTCAATACATACTGATAACTGGTAGTGGCAGCCATTATAATTTCACAGTAATAGACATATACTTAAAAAGATGAATTCGTAGTTTATTAATTCACAATTATAGTTAATTTGAATAAAGTCATATGAAACGTGAAATGAACACAACTTTACAATACCAGTATGAAAAAAAAAAAAAAAAAAACTTCAACGAAAAACTGCTATTTTTAATATCACCACACAAAGTTTCACAGTTTTACATTACAGCCCCTCTGAAAAAGGAGGAAGGAAAGGTGAGGGAAAGATAAAAAGAGAGAAAAGTCAATGTAATCACTGCATGACTTCCTCCACATGATCTAATTGCTGGGCTAACATAGTTGAGGCTCTTAGAAGCTACGTTTCCCTAGCTATATTACTGAACTAGTATTGAAATTATCATGTTCACAAACTGAGACCCTTTATCAATGCATGCTGCCCACAGACGTGATCTATGCCAGCATTTTTCAAACTTTCCTAAAATAACCACTCACAGTTCTGTTTACGGACCCCTTCTATATTATCTATACACTTTCCAGACTCAATCTTTATAAACGCTCGTGTAACTACTCTGAATTATTTGTAATAAAATACATAATTTTTAAATGGCAAAATTACACGATATTTACAGGGTGATTCAGGAATAGTAGTAAATATTTTAGAGGGTAGTAGTATGGCCTATTCTGAGTAAAAAGTTCATATAAATATGTGTCCAATTTTCAATGGATGTGGAGAGACAGCTGATTGAATGTTATGCATAACAAGTGTTACAATTGGCAAGAAGGAAAGACAAATGACTTAATGATTACATTTGTTTCAACAGTTCAATGCACTTTTCCGCTCTACTGACAACAGTATTATGCCTAACATTCAAACAGCTGTATCTTCACACCCATTGAGAATTGGACATATGTTTATATTAACGCTTTTACTCAGAATAGTCTATACTACCACCCACTAAAATATTTACTATTCCTCCTGAATCACCCTGTATATTTAATATTTCAGCACCTATAGCTATAAAATTTGTTACAATATGAGAACTATTATATTTCTTACTTCCTGTTATGTTCCCAAAAATATTACTTCTTTCGAAATGCTTTATAATACGTTCG